>NW_018238118.1:10521-61424 GCF_001263595.1 Phalaenopsis equestris | reverse complement strand
TCATTGTGGGGGAGCTCAAGGAGAGTTCCTATAGGGCTATTTGACCTTAGGGTTGACCTTGGGTGTTGGGCTAGAGCTAAGGCACTAACTTCACTCAAAATCATTCATTACCCTAAACCCAAAATTTCTTGACTTTGATCCCTGATACTTTTGCGATATTCATGTAGATGGTCCTCTAAACCTACTAGCCCTAGGCTGGGGTTTAGCTAGGACAAGTACATAGAGGAGCCAAATGAGTTTTTCATTAGTCCATGGCTTACTTTTGGTGGTTATTTCCCCAATCTTACCCAAAATACCCATCCCAGCCTTTTGCCCATAAACTCCCCCTAAATTACCCAAGTACCATTGAAACGCTAAATTTGGCCAAAATTCCCAAATTTATCCAAAATACCCAAACTTGTGCCAAAAATCACCTCAAACCTTTTGAGAACACCCAAATTACCCAAAATCACCAAAAATTGTCAAATTACCAAAATACCCCTCCTTAGCCCAAAATTCAAAAAAATTCCAAAAAATCCCAAAATTCCCAAAATATTCCAAATATTTCTAATTTCATTTTTTTCAACTACAACATGACCCAATTTGGCCAATTTAACCATCATTGATTAAAACCCCCAAATTACCTTTAAAGGCCCAAATTTCCCCAAATTCAATTCAAATGTCCGTCAATTTGATCCCAATCTCCCCAAATTTCAATCCCAAACTCAAATTCATTCTCAATGTGACCAAAATAAACCAAATCCAACCTTAATTGGCCCATGATTTGAGCCCAATTTTGTATATGACAAACCCTCAATTTTGGACACATGACCTAATCTCACCAAATTGTATCCATAGCCCCTTCAATTGGCCATGGTTTATGTTGAAAACTATTCATGGCATTCCTATTGATCATTTTCAACAATAAATTTGGACTTCCCCCAAGGTTAGCCCAATCTAGACCCAAGTCTAGCCCAACATGCCCAAAATAACCAATTTTCAAATTCCTTCAAATTGACCCTTCAATTGAACTCAAAATCCTTTCAATCCTTCACCAAAAATGTTCATTACAACCATCTACATCAAGTGAATGAATAAATTAGGCTCACAAAAATGGCTATCCTAACCTAAACCCAAGTTTTGGTCATTTGCACCCACTTGGACCCATGCACTAAATGTAGCCTAACCACTCCAAAGCCATCAAATTAACTTCACCACAGCCATTAGTTGGACCCTATGACTGAGCCAAAAACCATCTAACCCAATCTAGATGAGCCATGGACCCACATCTCTCATTGAAGATCCCCCCCCCCCCCCCACGGCCATGGAAGGGGTGCTGAAATTTTCTCAGAGAGAGCCCCGCAAATCACTCACAGAGCTTCTTTGAGACCTCCTCAGATTCCTATTGTGGAAGCCCAATTTTGATTTCAAAATTCTGCCTAAAACCAGGACAGAGCTCATTACACTCCCACAGTCCTCAAAACTTCAATTACTTGTACCAACACCTTCACAACACTGAAAGAAGACAAAGCCCCATCAAATCTCCCTTCCACTGAGCCCCTAACATAGAATTTGATCAATACCTAAAATCGACCTTGGTCGAATTCATACCTAGACCTTACACCACAGTAAGAGGCTCAATCCCTAGCCTCCTTGGTCTCCAAGTAACATGCCAAGCATCTCTGATTGAAGATTCCCTTCTCAGAGCAAAGGTATTAAACTCCTCCTCTCCCGAGCCTATTTAGATTCTCCATTTACTTTAAGTTGACTTCATGGCATCTTAACCATATGGATATGTTCTTCTAGTCTAGACGAGCATTTAAAAAAAATAACTTAATCTGGTTGAGAAATGAGGGAGATATCAAGCCTTGAAGATGGACGGTTCTTGGGTTAGTCTATTTGAGGACAATGATGGAGCGTCCTTCGATCAAGTGTGTATCAGATGGATGGTCAAGATGAAGCCGAACAGCGCTTTGGGACATAAACTGCAGGCTGAGTCAGCCCTGAAGTGTATGGCAGCGTCAAACGGGAGCACGCCGCGTGGAACTTCAGAGCTGCCCAGGATGAGGTGGTGCCATGCATTTACGTGGCGCCGCGCATTTAAATAGATAAATAGGGAATTAAAAAATTCAGAAAATGAACCTTAACTTCATAAATTTATATCTTGGTGTAGAAAAATCACAAAAATAAAATAAAAATACCCTCTTGCTTAGTGAACAGAGGAGAACAATGTGGATTAAATTTTGTGTCCATTTAATGCATATTTTATTTTAAAAAAAATGTCATTAATTAAACACTGATTTGAATGTTTTGATTCTCCATGCATGTAGACTTATCACCATAGCTTGAATGTTAGGGTAACACTCCCTGATTTTTTCAAAGTCAGACTCCCTGATTTTTTCAAAGTAGGGTAACACTCCCTGATTTTTTCAAAGTCAGAGGAGACCTCTAAACAAAGATCCATATTTTTCAAGTTTATGTCTATTATTTGCATAAATTAATCATAATAATCAGCATGTTGCTTAGAAAATCCAATAAAATTTTGGTAGGTTCACTATGACTAGAGAGCTCTTAGGAAAATTTCTCATGAGTTGAGTCATTTAAAATGAACCTAATCTTCATAAATCCTAAGACACTAAGGTAATTAATTTTAGAAAACACAAACATCAAAATGACTTGATTTTTATCTCCACTATTATTTAAGATCCAATGAACTCTCCATAAAAATTTCAAAGGATTTTGAGTACGTTTGATGACCTAAATTGATTTTTCAAGTTAAATATCTTTTTTTGGCACTAAAATGATTTTTAATGATCAAAATACAACTCAAACAATTATGAAAACTTATTTTTTTGAGTTCTCTGTGGTCAGAGGAATTTTATAAAAATAAAATGGTGTTTCAAATAAAAACTTCAATTTTAAGCCTATTTTAAATATTTAAAAAATTTAAAAAATTTAAAAAATTCTTAAAAATTACAAAAATAATAAAATTCATGGAAATGTTCTAAATTATTCTTAAAAACAATTGGAATATTTTTCCTTATTTTCTAAATAAAGATATTGTATTTTGAAGCATATAATAATTTTTAAAGGCTAAAAAAATGAGTTTCCACTAAAATAATTCCATGAAATAAAAAAATCAAAAAAATAAAAAATTTGCTTCTCTGGGTTCTCTAACTTTAGGGAGATTTTTAAAAAATGCAAAACTTAATTTTCCCCATTTAAAATATTTTATATTTAATAAATACCCCAGATTTAATAAATAAATATTTTATATTTAATAAATACCCCAGAACTTAAAATAATTCTAAAAATTCAAATAAAATTCAAAAAATCATGAATATTTGTCCAAATGGCTCTCTGCTCTAGGTCTACGTCTAGTAAAAATTTCAAGTGATTAGGCTTCACCTTGGTCAAATTAGCAAATTTTCTTTGAAAAATCTCATTTTTGCATGAAAATAATTATATAAATTAAATTAAATTTTGAAAAATCACATTTTCTCCTCTGATGTCTTAATTGACTCATGAATGAGGAAGTATAAAAACTTGTAAATTCATTTGATTTGAATTTGACAAATTATGAAGTGTTAGAGCCTTAGGGGCAAAAGTGTAATTTTAGGAATTTGGCCTTAATTAACATTTAGGCTTAATTCAAGGAGGAAAATGGGCAACCTCTGATCTTAATTAACTTATTTGGATGATTGAAATTAAAAATGAGATTAATTAGTAGAAACCAACCTCACTTTGATAAATTAACGGATAAATTAACAAATTTCTAAATTATTAAAATTTGAAAGTTTATTAAATTTATATGAACCTAGGGCTTAGGGGTATGACTTTTGAAGTCGATAATTAATTAATTTAATACCCCTATTTGATTTTCAAATGAAATTCAAATAATGAATCATGATCACCTAAAACTTAACCTTTTCCAAATTAATTATGGCACTCACCTAGGTTTTAAGGGCTTAATAGTGATCTAAGTTAAATCAAGACTAATTAAATAAGGATTAGAAAAACAAACAAAGCTAAAATTTAAGACCTTTAAAACCCTTCAAAACACCACAAGGCCAATTAGGACCAAAATTTGGCTAAGTGTTCCAACAACACTAGCTTGCCCCCTTTAAGGGTCTTCATTAACATAATCTTCAAAATTAAATTACAAATGATAATTACCCTACTCTTAGGGGTAATTAGGATATCAATGTTCATTGAGTGTTATGGTATTCATAGAGTGAATTATTAAGCAGCACAATAAGTTTAAATGAGCTCGAAGCCTTTCACCAGGTAGTGAGAGGGAAGCATGGACCTGCTTCTTTCTCCTAACTTGTTGGATACCTCAGAGGTCTACTAAACTTAATGTGCTTTGCTTAACAAAATTATCCATAATCAAACTAATAAGAACCCACCAAGATGTGACCTAGGTTAGGTAGGTTGTCAAAACTTGACTTTCCTGCTTCATATAAAATGCCCTTGAGTTTCAGGTAAGTTTCAGGTAGTGGAACGAGAAGACTCTCCATGTACGCTTTTACAGTTTAATGTGTTGTCTTTCTTGTACTTTCATGCTGTACTTTTGATGTTAATACAAACCTGCTTGTTAAACAACAATGTCACCCTGCATGAAAACTAAAACTATCAAGATAGCCATAAAACTAAAACCAAAACTAAAACTAAAATCAATCAAGATAAAATTCACCGCCACAACATTCAAAATATAAAACAACTCAAAATTTAATCACAAACTTCACATAAAACAACAACTACAACTAAATTAAGACGTCTCTATCGGATGATCAAGAACACCTCGAAGGAGGTAGCCTACGATTGCTAACGAGGCTTCCCACGGTCTAAATGAAATTATGGAACTCATTAAGTTGAGTTTAGTAAATTCATTTGGACTAAGAGAATCGAATAAAAAATAGTGGTGTCGGAACAAGAGAACTGTGGGATCCTAACTGGTGTCGCTCTTCTAATCAACTTTAACGTCCTCTAATCAACTTTAACGTCCCCCATAAAATTTAAAAAACTTCAATCATAGGGCCACCTGATTTGACATCATAACTTGACACCAAACTCAACTTAAACTCACCACGACGAGGAGCTTGGAGCTAGCATGATGGGCAGCACGACCATCTTCAACAGCAAAACTTGTCTTTCTTAGCTAAACCAACTTCTTTTCTTATAATTAAACAACAAAGCCATAGGACTTCGAGGTTGTTTGCCTAGTGCAACATAAATCCTCAACTTATCTTTAGGCATTTTTATAGCTCTGTGGTACAATCTAAGCCCTAACTCGTCCCATGATTCTGAGGTTGTCGTTGGTCACGACCTAAATCCTCACATCTTTCAGGCTATTTGTGCAATTGCTTCACACAAATGTAAGCCCTAAATTAATAAAATTTGCAGGATGAAACACTCAAATAATTTTTCATCTAAATTGAAGCCAAACAATATGATAGACTGTGAAGTCACGGAGGTTCTCCTTTAGATCCATAGATCCATGACATCTCCTAATTCTTCCTTTTTTGGACTCTACAACAAAAATGCTCCAAATTTGAGTCAATCCCATTTCATACCTCTTTGTCTGATTTCATTAAAAAGTCCTTTCCTTCGAATTCCTTAAAGCTAATATTTCTTATTTTTTATCAAGAGTTTTCTTAGATGACTTCGGTAATTTAAAATGTAATTAACTATAAGGGTTTGCCCCTATAGGAACCTTTTCTCGAACCCAGCTTAATATAAACCCTATTTAATTCTTCATATTAAATAGGAGAAATTGTCGACAAATAAAACGGTTTTGCAGACCAAACGGACATCATATATTTCTCAGTTTATTTAATCGAGTCTCATCCTCAAGGCTTGTGTTTATCCTTCAGGATAGATACATGGTTTGAGGTACATCGCTCTTTCATTTAAACTATGAAAAATGGGGTCAGATATGGGGTCAGATTGATTTCATATTTTTCTAAAACTTAAATCTATATGTAAATTAAAACATCCTTCCGAAGCGGGCGACGAGATTTTGATTTCGGTGACCGACAACTTCTTTCGAGCAACTCCCCGAACAAAAATAGTGTTGATAGCTTCTAGCGATTCCGCTGGGGACAAGATTTTCTCTCCATTTAAATAAGGAAATATTTTCTTTTTTTTGTCCATGTCTCTCTTGGACCAAATTACCCTTCATCTGTTGACATACTTTACTCATTTCTATCTTAGGAAAGTACGATCAACTCTTTGGACTTCAGGACTACCTGTTCAATCACCTTTGAACATAGGGGTTCAGGAGGCCATTAAGGACTCTTTAAATCTTCATGTTGTGTTGGTGGACTAAATTCCACCTGGGCATTATGTGTTACTAAATAGGTCCCGCACCGGGTCCTAAACACTTCACATCTCCTTTTCAAGTTTGATTTGCTATTGTGCAAATTAAATCAAAGTTATATTGTGATGCGCGTGCTTCAAATTTTATTTTTTGCAAATTAATTATTTTCTACTTTCAAATCACCTTTTTAATAAAATTTTAAAAATCTCCACAAACTAAAATTTACCCGGTCTACAGATCAACCACTGTTAATTTTTAGTGCTTGCACTAAGATTACAAGGTTTTGGCCATATAGCTAACCCCAGAGCTTTCTTCTTTTAAAGCTACTGCAATGGCCTGCCTGACAGCTACTTTTTTCTGCAACTTGCTGACAAGCCATGAAGCCCGCTTCGTTGCTCCCACCATTAAGTTCAAATCCAGATTTGAAGACCTTGAGGTTATCCTCGGGAAGGCTCCGATCGTCGTGATGAAAGTCACCGCTCTGAAAATTTAGGAGTCGTCTGCTGAGTTCAACCTGAACTGTCTTCAGTACTTCCCTTCTTGAAAGAAGGCTAAGAATGCTACTGCCACTGCAGCGCCTGCCCAACCTACTATTCCCGATATCAAGGGAAAAGAAATAATGATTGTTGAAGATCCAACTAAAGGATTAGCTGCTCCACCTTCAATGTTTGAAATCAGATCAAGTTCAAAGACTGCATCGCTAACCTGAACTAAAAATAGAAATCGCAATAGGAGGATTTAGAAAGCTACTAAAGCCTAGGCCCCTGAGAAAACACCCATCGAGGAAGAGCCTAACCAAGAGGACAAATAGGAGCATACATATTCTTTACCCTTTGGTCCAGGCATAAAGAACATTGACTAATCCTACACTTGTTTACTGAATCTGTGGCTAGGTTGGGAGGTAACGGCTCTCACTTCGGAGCTCCCACGCTCCCCTTGCCCGATGGCTAACATCTACACTTCAGTACCCAAACGATAGGACCAAATTGGGGATTTTAGTTTGTCACTCTAAAATCTTCAATTCTACGACCGATAATTTTATTTCCCTATTTCTTTGCACCCAACTTCCAAGGGCTTTGATATCCCTGAATCTTGGATATAATCTTCACTTTGGTTGTAAAACTCAACATATTTTAACAAATCAATTGGCCAGATTAAAAGTAAATTAAGATCGACGTGAAAAGATCATCACAACTTTTTTAATATTTTCACGACTCAACCAATTCAAACCACAATTTCACAAATCTCAAGACAAGGAGAAAGACAGAGAAAACTACTCATAACTCATGAGGAAAACACAACAAAACTCAAAATTTATATATAAAAGCAAAGTCATACAAACTACAACAAGTAAATAATACTTATCTCTAATTCCTCCCCAAGCAAACTCCTCGAAGTTCCTCTGAATCTCTTCCTTTCTTTACAGTACATAGAATTCTTTTTTGAAGTGGTAAGGAGGAAGAAATCTCTCACTTTCTCTCCACTCTTACAATCTCTCAAAGAATTCCTCACAATCTAACCTCAAAGTAAACTCTCTACACTCTACACACTCTCCAAACTCTATTAACACTTGCCCTATTTTTGGCCAAAATTATCTTTTAAAGATGTAGAAGAGTTTTCCCAAGAGTTTCCTAAGAATCCCTCAAAAAATCGTCCACAATCAATGCTCCTTTGGAAATAATCGCCGATCTCACTGTCAGCGACCTCAAGGGCACCGTCGGCGGGCTTTTTAAATTATTTGTCTGGAGTCTCAAGAAAATCTCGTCATCGGTGCCCTAGTTCAATTCTTCACATTTTGATCCTTTTTGCTCCGAATTTGCTCCTTTTTGCATCTTTTTGCTCCAATGACCATAATTCATCATACCTGCAAAAAACATCAAAAATACATTTCTTTAAAGTGCAATATCATAAAAAACAGTATAAAATAGGTTTGAAAATGTCAACATATTTTCCTTTGGTCACTGCCCAATGCTGACTTTTTCCTGCTACTTGCCAACAAGCCGTGAAGCCTGCAACGTTGTTCCCACCATTAAGTTTAGAGTCAGATTTGAAGACCTCGAGGTCATCCTCAAAAAAGCTCCGTTCAGGCTCCATTCGTCGTGATGAAAGTCACCGCTCCAAAAATTCAGGAGCCGTGTGCTGAGTTCAACCTGAACTATCTTCAAGACTTCCCTTCTTGCAAGAAGGCTAAGACTGCTACTGCCACCGCAGCGCCTGCCAAACCTACTATTCCCGCTACCAAGGGAAAAGAAATAAGGATTGTTGAGGATCCAACTGAAGTAGTAGCTGCTCCACCTTCAATGTTTGAAATTGGATCAAGTTCAAAGACTGCACCGCTAACCTGAACTCAGAAAAGAAATCGCAACAGGAGGATTCAAAAAGCTGCTAAAGGCCAAGCTCCTGAGAGAACACCCATCAAGGAAGAGCCTCACCAAGAGGAATTTGAACTACTAGAAATATATCCACTGCTGCGAGGAAACAAATTTCATCCTCTAGTGGACACTGACAGACACGAGAGTGTCCAGAAGATTGCTGTTGTGTTACCATCACTTCATGGACAGGATAGGAAAAGAAGAAGTCTACCTCTATCACTTGTGTCAGCTCAGTTTTTCAGAGACTAGCTGTCAAAGAGGGTTGTTCAGTCCGTGAGTTACTCAAACGAGTGAGACATGCAATATCCTCTCAAATTAAGGAAGAGATTTTAAGGGAGATCAAGTCTGCCAAACAAAATTCAAATGAAAATCTGCCCGCTCGCATTCCCGTCTGGTTCAAGAATCCTATCAAGCACACATGACAAAGATATTCCTAAAAAGGAAAAGACAAAGAGGTTACCTGATATTGTATCTGATATACACCGTGGGGAGCATATTTCTCCTTGACATACCAATGTTTCTGCTAGGACACTCAGTCCCGAGACATCATCATCAAAGGGGAAAATTTGGATACCCAAGGTTGCTGCACCGATACAGTCGAGTTAACCCGCTGGGCAAGATCATGGAATGAAGCCAGAGTCTGAAATATCTGACATCATCACAATGATTGCCAGCGAGATGAAAGAACAAGTAGAGGATGCCCGGTAGGTTCCTCCAGATCTTAAGATGATTCAAGAATCGATAATCAAAGAAAAAGTTGAAAAGCTCAGAGTCGAGATTTCTGAGTTGGCTCGGGAACGTGGAGTTTCCATCGATGATGATGATGACAATTTCGATTATAATGACTACTTGAAGAAGATTTCATGGATGTCCATGTTATCGAGACCAGGGCCACTGCATCTGCGTGCGACGCTCAACCTTCTACTGAAGAGAATGTCGTAGATAAGCTGTGCAGGGCTATCCTCCTAAGGGATGAGCAAGTCAGCCTATTGGAGAAAAGGATAGAAGAAATGGTTGTCGCCATGACTGCTATGACCACTATTCAAGGGCAGTCACAAGCGCTGCAACTAGCATCTCCAAAGATCAATCAACTAGAAATCATACATATTACATATGAAAGAAGATAGGTTATCTCAGCAAACAGAGATGAGCAATCGAAGATGGATTCTCCACCGGGTGCCATGCCAGAGAAAGAATTCAAACAGATGGTTGAGCAAGTTCAGGATGCCTTAACCCAATCTAAGGGTGGTGCATTGATTCTAAAAGGTAGACCTTACCCGGAAGAGTTTGATTTTGTACCATTCTCTAAGGGTTTCGTATTCCCAAACTTCAAGATATTTGATGGGACGTAAAATCCCAGACATCACCTAGCACACTTCCGAGCCAGTTGTGGAAATACAAGAAATAATAAAGCTTTACTTTGTCAACAGTTTGTCAGTAGCTTATCAGAAGTTTCTTTCAATTGGTATGCCGATTTGCCAAACAGATCGGTTAAGACGTTCGCCGAGTTGGAGCAATTATTTATAAAGAGATTCATCGGGGCGCAACATCATGTTTCCATAGAAGAACTCATGATAGAGAAAAAAAAGCCCAACGAGACTTTGGTGGATTACATTTTGAGGTGGAGAAACCTTAGCATGAAGTGCGAACCTCAACTACATGAACATCATGCGATTGAGATCCTACTAAAAAGCATTCATGGATCAATAGCTTTCATGCTCAAGGGACTTACCATCAAATCCTTCGAGAAGCTACTCAGCAAGGCTAACAGTCTTCAAGAAGAAATCAAACATATGGATTCTTATGAGAAATCCAAAACAACCAGAGTGTTTAAAAAGAAATCCGAAACAGTCGTAAATTTTAATAAAGGAAAACAACCAATAAAGATATATGCAGAAACTCCTCGTCAATCTTTGTCACGGCAGGCTCAAAAATAGAATAGCCAGTCTAGCCAGCGACCGCCTCAAGGAGGATCATCTCAGAATAAAATAATATCTCTGGAAGAATGACAAAAAATGGTGTACTCTTTCAAAGATGAAGTTGTATCTAAAATATTCAGAAGTCTGATAAAGAAGCCCGAGTTCAAACTACCAGACCCAAAGAAACTTGAAGAGGTCGATAAGAAGGATCAACCAAATTATTACCCATATCACAGATTACTGGCACATACAATAGAAGAATGTTTCATCTTTAAGGACTGGCTTGAGAAAAATCTTAAAGAAGGGAATATAATCATCACAAAAGAATATTTAAAAGAACCTGAAAAGGTTCCATAAATATGATTTCGGCGGAGCCAATCTCTCCGATTAATCCGTACAATGGAAAAGAATGGCGAAGATGGATGGAGTACAACTTGGAACAAGCTTAAGAGGGTCCTAAAACAAATATAGAATTCATTAAAACATTCTTCCGCACACACTGAAAGAGATGGATGGGACACAATTTAGAGCAAATCATCTAAGAAGATGTTAAATCAAATCCAGAACGCTTCAAAGCAAACTCCCGCTCAGAGTCTTCAGCCCGCTAGGCCCGAGATGAAGCTTTCACCACCAGAGCCGCCGTCATCAAAGTCAAACAAAAAGAAGAAAGCCATCACAAAGATTGATAGCACAGAGGGTAGGATAGGGGCTGCCTCTACTATATTGGTTGTCTTAAACTCGGGAAAGAAAATCCTCGAACCCTTGACTTTGTATGATTATCTTTTTACCCCTCAAGAGGCTGATGAATATAATGATGGTGATTTCAGCTACGTTTTAACTATTTTTAGTGATGACGTGATCGATTTTCACAAATCTAACTCTGGTCTCGATTTCCAAAATGATCCTCAAATCGTACTTGAGTTCGATGAACTCGCTAACAATATCGAAGAAGACATCAACGATACCTCTTACGACAACACCGGGAGCGAGGAACCAATCCTCGAACACCACAGCACGCCACTCACCCTCAACTTAGATATTTCCGACAAAGAAGAAACACTAGAAGATTCAACAACAATACCTCAAGAAGAAGAAATTATGGAAATAAACTTAAGAAGTAGAAAAGTATTACCCCCAATGATAGCTCATACAGACAAAGGAAAATAAATAGTAACTCAAGAGGAATTACCTCCACCTCCGTCAATGGAAGAACCACACAGTTAAGAGAGAAGTGGAAGGTCATACAAATTGGATTACAACGTGCTAGCTCATCTTAGGAAGTTGCTTGCCCGACTAAGCATTTATGACGCTCTGATCCTGTCAAAGGAAATGAGAGAAGCTCTGGTTACAGCTTTGCCTGACCCAAAGATTTGTCTAGCTCAGTTGTCCAGCATATCCTCAGAGGAAGTTTTCTCATTGAAAGAACAGTCAGGGGAAACCTTCACAGATGAAGATTTGTTGTTCGGTACCGCCGACCACAACCGATCACTCTACATCTTCGTCAACATCGGCAGATTTGTGTTGTCCAGAGTTTTAGTAGATCCAGGAGCATCTCTCAACTTGATGAGCCTACTGATATTAGCCTATTTGGACATCAAATTCCAGGAGCTTACATCCAATAAAATGATGCTAAGAGGATTTAACTAAAAAGGATAAAGACCCATTGGATTGATTACATTACTTATGAAGGTCGGAGAACTAACAACAACCGCTAAATTTCATATCATCGAAGCCAAGACCTCTTTTAACGCTCTACTTGGTCGAACGTAGATTCATGAACACAACATAGTTTCGTCATCTCTACATCATTGCATCAAATACTACAAAGAAGGACAAGAACACTGCATCAAAGGAGATCTACAACCGTTTTCAATTCATGAAGTCGGTATTCATGAAGATGCTGCCTACTACGCGCCACAAAAGAAAACTATCTTCTTGCGCGAGATTCTGACAAACAAAAATGAAGATTCAGAAAACTCATAAAAAGGAGGCCATTCAACTCTGCTTCAACGATCTTCTGCCACCCTTCTACATCAAATTGGTGGTGCTTCTTTTGGTTCGCGCACCCGAGATCAAGGCCGGGGATGTGGACGAGGAAGAATCAATCTAATTGTTGAACGGACTAGGCCAACCATCAACATTGATCAACATTGACAACATTGATGATGAAGACAGTTTTGAAGATGAAATAATGATGACAAAATAGAAGAAACCTCAGTACGAGATATCCTTAAAAGATACGGAGAAAAGTGAATATAAAATAATTAATGATCGGATAAACCACTATGTGAATACTTTTACCCTTACTCCGATCGTCCCTGAAAAGGTCGAGAGTTTAGAGGTCAAAGAAGTCCATAGTGTTGGTTCAAAGCTAATTAAATTTTACAATGCTTCTACCTCTACTAATCTTGAAAATCATGTAAATTTGGATGATTATCCTATCAAATTAATGAAATTGCCGTTTGGTTACTTCTCGCCTTGTGCTTTTTGCCTTATGTACAAAAGTTAATTCAATAAGAACATTTGCCAAAACAAATGCCAAAAGGTAAACTATAACTTTTTAAGAAATTATGTATGGAATGTTAAAAGTTGAATAAAAGTTGAACTCCCAACTCAAAATAGGGTCTCGAATTTGGTACACTCGGACCAGTCGATGATTCAGAATTTTGTTTGGTTGTTACTAGTGAATCAGGAGAGGATTGTCTCGATATAGAGGATGACTCTACTGATCAATTGATAGAAGGTGCTACGCCAGAATTTGAGGAGGAAATCAAGTCAACTGTCTACAAGTTAAAGGAAATTAACCTCAGGACTGAAGAACAACCCCGACCTGCCTTTATAAGTTCTTTACTCAATGATGAAGAATCTTCATAATTGATCAAATTGTTAACAGAATTCAAAGATTGCTTCGCCTGAAGTTATGATGAAATGCCAGGACTATCAGCAAAAGTAGCAGTTCATAAACTTGGGGCGAACAAAGATATGATTCATGTAAAATAAGCCCCCAGACGAATGCACCTTGAAATAGAACAACAAGTCATAGTCGAGGTGAAAAATTTAATAGACACTAACTTTGTACGGGAAGAGCAGTACCCCATATGTTTAGCTAACATTATTCCAGTCAAGAAGAAAAATGGACAGATACGCGTTTGTGTCGATTTCAAATATATAAATAAAACATGTCTAAAAGATGAGTTTCCACTACCAATACCAGAAATAATGGTGGATATTGCTTCTACACATGAAATCTTCTCTTTCATGGATGGATCATCGGGGTACAACCAAATCAAGATGGCTCCCAAGGATGCAGCACTTACAGCCTTCAGAACACCGATTGGAATTTTTTGTTACACAGTAATGTCATTTGGGTTAAAGAATGTTGGAGCTACATACCAACGAGCAATTACAAAAAATTTTGACGACCTCATTCACAATGAAGTAGAATGCTACGTGGATGATTTGGTCATCAAAAGTAAACAAAATATTGAATATTTGTACGATTTGAGAATTTTGTTCGAACGATTACAATGATATAGACTTAAAATGAATCCCTTAAAGTGTGGCTTTAGCGTTACCTCCGGGAAATTTCTAGGATTCGTTATCTGTCATTGAAGAATTGAGATCGACCCGGATAAGATTAAAGCCATCTTGGAAATGCCTCCTCCTAAAACTTCCTAAAACTAACTACGTTCCTTCCAAGAAAAGTTGGCATATCTGAGATGCTTTATCTCTAATCTCTCAGGTAGGTGTCAGCCCTTCTCGGCATTAATTAAAAAGGATGTCAAATTCATTTAGGAAGAGAAATGCCAGCGGGCCTTCGAGGACATTAAACAATATTTAATGACACATCTTGTTTTGGCAGCCCCTATCCCAGGGAAACCTTTGATACTTTATACTATGGCATTAGATGACTCTCTTGGAGCCCTCTTAGCCCAAGTCAATGAAGAGGGTAAAAAAAACACACTCTACTACTTAAGTCGTTGTCTAATACCGACGGAGATGAGGTATCCACCTATTGAGAAGCATTGTCTGGAACTAATTTTCGTCGCCCAAAAGCTTACACATTACATCCTTTCTCATAAAATTACCATAATCTTGAAAGTTAATCCGTTGCAATATTTGATGACCCGACCAACACCCCGACCAACACTCTCCGAACGCTCCGAACGTCTTGCAAGATGGTCGATGATCTTATTGCAATTTGATATAACTTTTGTTCCCCTTCGTTCTATCAAGGGACAGATTTTAGCAGACTATCTCGCTGCACACCCACTCTCAGCTGGTTCCTCTCTTAATGATGAACTACCAGATGAACAAGTACTACAAATGGAATTCTCCAGTGCACAACATAGGGAAATGTACTTTGACGGTGCTTCATCAGCCAGAAAAGATAAAGGCTCAAGCAAAGTTATACCACGCAAAGCAGGTATCAGTTTGATCTTTATCACGCCAGATAAAGGTATGTTGAGGTTCCCATACCACCTGACAGAGTCATGCACCAACAACAAAACAGAATACAAAGCCTTAATCATAAGGTTGGAGTTGGCAATTTCACTGGACATCATAGATTTTGCCATCTACGGTGGCTCTCAACTAGTCATCCAACAAGTCATTGGACAATACAAAATTTTGAAACCAAGACTAGCAGAATACCACTATTACACGATGAAGCTGCTGGAATAGATTCCCAATGTGACTTTTTATTGGATTCCGTGAGGAGAAAATGCCCATGTAGATGCACTAGCAAAACTCTCTAAAGAATTGGCGTGTCCCCTAGAGGATTCCATTGAAATCATAGTACAAGGAAGACAGGTTTTGTCTCAAATTGACCTTGAAAATATACACAAGCTTGGAAAAGAGGAAACAACGATTGTAGGTGTGGATATCAATGAAGATTGGCGCAAATAATTAATAGAATATTTAAATGTTGGAAAGTTGTCGGAAGACAAGTCTGAAGCACATCACATCACAAAAATGGCTATGTCATACGCCTTGGTTGGTGGCGTCCTCTACAGAAGATCGTTTGATCAGATGTGGCTACGGTGCTTAAGCAGAGCCGAGGCAGCCGAGGCATAAAATATTGTCAGCTTAAGCAGAGCCGAGGCATAAAATATTGTCAGAGAAGTACATGTCGGATTGTGTGGCGCTTACCAGTCAGGACCAAAAATGAAAATGAAGATCAAAAGACTCGAATTTTATTGGCCAACAATGATGTCCGACTACATGGAGAAAGCTAGAAAATGTCACCAGTGTCAAGTGCATGGGGTGGTCTTGCACCAACCTTCGAATGTGCTACACCCAACTGTCACTTTATGGCTATTCGACTGTTGGGGCACAGACATAATAGGTTCAAAAGACCCTCCATCTTCTAAAGGACATAAATTAATTCTCACCGCTACAGACTACTTCTCTAAATGGGCAGAGGAATGGGCAGAGGCAGTGGGCAGAGGCAGTACCGCTCCGAGAGGTTACAGCACAACATGTCCTCCAATTCTTCAAAAGCCAAATCATCTACTGTTTTGGTGTACGACACAGAGTAATCTCCGACAATGGGATGACATTCAAAAGTACAAAAATCAACAACTTCATCAAATGACATGGAATAGATTGGAGATACTCTACAATTTACTATCCTAGAGCAAATGGATTGGTTAATGCCTTCAACAAAATATCGATACAAATTTTAAGGAAAACACTCGATGAAAATAAAAAAGATTGGCACAACAAAATGCTAGAAGCTTTGTGGGCCTACCAGACAACATTCAGGACTCCCACTTAGTGTACACCTTACATGCTCGTGCACGGGTCCGAAGTCGCACTGCCACTAGAAATTCAGACGCCGTCTCTCAGAGTCGCGGTCACCAATCAACTAACAATAGAGGAAAGTGCAAAGCTCAGACTTGAAGAACTAGAGAATCTTGAAGGAAAACGGCTTGAAGCACAACAACATTTGGAGCTTTATCAGGCAAAGATGGTGCAAGCTCACGATAAATTGGTCCACCCAAGGACATTTAAAGTTGGTGACCTCATCCTTGTACTCAAAAGGCCTATTATTGCACGCCGCAAGATAGGTGGAAAATTTGAACCTACTTGGGAGGGACCATTTATCGTAGAAAATGTCTACACAGGAGGAGCCTACCAATTAATAGATTTTCGGGGTAAAAGACCCATGCTGCCAATCAACGGACGATACCTGAAAACATACTATGCAACCTGATGTTGCTTATCACCGCTTAATTTAAAAATTGTAAAATTTTGATTGTTCTGGGGGTTATCTATGTGGCCAAAAGTCTATGATCGGGTCCAAAAATTTTGTAATTAACCTTGATTTAATGAAGAATTTGGAAAATTACACACTGTAATTCTCTTTTCTACCTTTAAGTTTAAAATTAATATTCTACTAAATTAAACAAAATAAATACATAAATAAATAACTTCTTCACAAAATTAAATTAAAATTTTTCTAACTAAAAAATTTTGTTTTTTTTTTGTTCATGCTAAGTTTCAGCTCACTGATGTTTTTTATGTCGTCTGCAGAAAAATGTCAGGTTAGAAGTTGATTTTTGCCTTCAAGGATGACTGGAACCTCACGCTTAATGAGGAGATGACACCACAAGGTGGCATTATTGACTTTGACATGGAGTTCAATAAAATCAACATGCGCTACGAAGGTCCTCTAATGTATGTAGTCAGTGGACAAGAAAAGGAGGGACTACCCTCACTTCTGAAATTCAGATCGAAAAGAAATCCCTCGCTGAAGGGGAAAGAGGTGATAAGACAACACGATCTCATGGAAGGACCAGTCGTCTACCATCCATGGTAGCCACTCCGGCAGGAAACTTGGTAGGATACCGTTCACTTCGCTACAGGGGACTCAACAAAGAAATTCCAACCGTCGTAAGCACATAGCTCTCTTGAGAGAAGAAAAAAGATGTCAACAACAAATACAAAACCAACTCGTCTCTATTCCAGAGGGACACATCTATGAACCAGATATGAAGGAAACTTCTTCTAGCCTGCCCACCATAGATGAGGAGTCTGGGTATGTTCAAGAGCCAGAAGTACCGCCAGACTTGGATGACCTTTGCACGGGTTGCCCTACTTGCAATGTTGAAATACCACCACAAGTGTCAGCTACAGGAGCTTTTATCAAATGTTCGGACTGTAATGTCCTGCACTTGGAGCATTTCAGCACTCTTGAAGAATATGCCTCTAATAAAGATCAATCTCAGACCAGTGATTGCCAGATGGAGGGGGCATACGTCGCAATGGGTACAGAATAATATGATCCACAGTATACTGAGTCGTATGTTCCGATGGACGTCGAGTCATACATTCCGTTAGAGGTAACATCAGCACACATATGGATTCCTGTTAACAATGAAATTAGGAAATGTCCGTGCCAGCTGCCTGTCCTCAGCACAACAGAGTATTATAAAATCAGTAAAGTCAACAAAAGAAGCTTTGAATTCTACGAAGAAGTCCGTGGAGAACTCGTCAATATATTGGAAGGACTGGAATTGTATACCGGGGTCTTTTCAAAAAAAGATGAACAAAGCATTCAGGATTGTATCTTTAACTTAAGAGACAGAGGTCGAGCAAGCTTGCTCATGGAAAGAACCTACTCTCCATGGAAACGGATGAGAGGAAAGGGAAGGATCCCATTAAAATGCGGATGCTACAATTTCATGAAGGACATAAAAGAAAATCCTCCCGGGATTCTCGGGTATGATCAAGTGGATCCGCTGCCCCGATGATCAAATGGATGATTAAACAAATGGTTCGATGGAACATACTGCTAGTCGACTGCATTCCAAATAAATGACTCATCACCATATATGATGAGAGAGACTGCATACCTCCTCACGTTGATCATCATGATTTTGTAAGACCCTTCTGCACAGTCTCATTCATGAGTGAAAGCAATATTCTTATTGGGAAAGAAATTAATGTCATCGGCCCCGATGAGTTCCAAGGATATGTAGAGATTCCCTTGCCGGTAGGTTCAGTGCTTGTTCTAAAAGGCAACGGTGCAGATGTTGCCAAGCACTACATTCCTAGAGTACAATGTCGTAGGGTGTCTGTGACTTTCCGACGGATGGGCAACAACAAAATACCATTTAGATTTCAGCCATATTTTGAACTCGAAGAACTGCTGCCATATGAGCTATGAGAAGGTTGCACCTCTAGGTGCAAGTGAAGGGAACTCTTGTCCTAGAACATGGCTTAGAAGGTCAGCTTGATCACGAGCTCACTACGCAAAGGGAGAGATATTCAGAGGGTTTCTCTTTCTTCTCTACTACATTACAAATATGATATGTATCAGATATGATCAGTCCATGATATGTACTCTACATGACACATTCCGGATATACCTTCATGCAAGTTTGCATATTATACAATTTTTTTGAGGCATTGGCCTACTTTTGATATGTAACATTTTATTGAAGCAGATTAATGGAATTCCTTTTAGAAAATTTGTCTGACTGTTCAATTGCCCTTCTCGATGCGATGGATAAAAGCCATTGAACCATGCGTTGGTTCGTAACTACAATGAACGAAGAACAAAACAACAAACATTTAATGAAAAAAAGGGAAACATTCAAATAAAAAAATGATGAAAAGAATATAAATATGATAATAATAAATAAAAAAGTTTCTTTTGAAAAATCAACCAACTAAAATTAAAATTTGAAAAACGTATTTTTGAAAATTAAATGTGATAAAAACAACAAGAAAAGAAAATAAATTTAAAATAAAAACAACAAGAAAAGAAAATAAATTTGTTGAGTGGATTCTCTCAATTTTGGAGTTTCTTACTCCTTCCTCGCGCAGCATGACTATCCTTGCCTGCATTAACTTTTTGCATCACCGTAGAGTTGCACATTCTGCATAAAACCCCATAAAATTCTGCTTATCTTCCTCAAAAAAATGTCAACCTCTTCACATGCCACATATCTTTAAATTCAACACCACCAACTATTTAGAAATATCAATTCTCATTTAGAATCGACCCCTACCTTCTGATTCATTACCATCAAGGTCGGTCCTTATCTTCTGAAGCTCTCTCTTGAGATTGACCCTTACCTATCAATTCTCATCTTAGAATCAGTCACTACCTTCTGATTCACCCCTTTCGAGGTTAATTCTTACGTTCCGACCCTCTCTCTTGAGATTGACCCTTTACCTATCAATTCTCATCTTAGAATCAGTCACTACCTTCTGATTCACCCCTTTCGAGGTTAATTCTTACGTTCCGACCCTCTCTCTTGAGATTGACCCTTTACCTATCAATTCTCATCTTAGAATCAACCACTACCTTCCGATTCATTACCTTTGAGGTCAGTCCTTACATTATGATGCTCTCTTTTGAGATTGATCACTACCTTTCAATTCTCATTATCGAATTAGTCCCTAATTTCTGATTCACCCTTTTAAGGTCGGTCCTTACCTTCCGACGCTCTCTTTTGAGATTGATCACTACCTTTCAATTCTCAATTTTGAATCAGTCCCTAATTTCTGATTCACTACTTTTGAGGTCGGTCCTTACCTTCCGACGCCCTCTCTTGAGTTTGAATTTTGAGATTGACCTTACCTGTCAATTCTCATCTTAGAATCAATCACTACCTTCTAATTCACTCTTTTGAGGTCGGTCCTTACCTTCTAATGCTCTCTTTTGAGATTGATTACTAACTTTCAATTATCATTTTAGAATCAGTCCCTAATTTTTTATTCACTCTTTTGAGGTCAGTCCTTACCTTCCGACACTCTCTTTTGAGATTGATCACTACCTTTCAATTCTCATTTTTGAATCAGTCCCTAATTTCTGATTCACTACTTTTGAGTTTGGTCCTTACCTTCCTACGCTCTCTTTTGAGATTGATCATTAACTTTTAATTCTCATTTTAGAACCAGTCATTAACCTCTGATTCACCCTTTTGAGATCGGTCCCTACCTTCAGACGCTCTCTCTTCTGATTGATCCTTAACTTTTAATCATTGTCTTGGGATCAGTTCCTAACTACTGATTCCTCTCTTTTCATGGTCAGTCCTTAACTTTCGACCCTCTTCTAAAATTAATACCTAAATTTCAAATCCCTCCGGGGTCAACACTTACTCACTGATTCCCATCCTCTATAAATTCTTGTAATCACATAATTCAAAATCCACTCTCCAATCCCCAGGAGAGTGCCTACTTCTTGACTTTGATCAGATATTCACCTACTATATTCCTCGGCGGAAACAAATAGCACACACAACTCTATAAATCTCTTCTAGGTCTGTTGACTTGGGAGTCTATATTAGTTTTGTTGATCTTGTCGGTCAACGCCAATAAGCGCGGTGTGCTTGCCCGACACACCACACCTATTGGGGGTCCATTTGTTGACCTCACTTTTGGTTGAGTTTTAGTCTTTCTCTTTAGTATCCTAGGGTCTAGCCATAGGACTTTTCTATTTACTATTCTTAAAGAACTAGAAAAAAACACCTTCACCATTAGAAATTCTAAAATCTTCGTTACTCAACTTGAAGTTCCACATATTGGACCTAACCTCTAGCACTTAGTAGGTGGGGTCATTATGGGGGAGCTCAAGGAGAGTTCATATATGGCTATTTGACCTTAGGGTTGACCTTAAGTGTTGGTCTAGAGCTAAGGCACTCACTTCACTCACAATCACTCACTACCCTAAACCCAGAATTTCCTGACTTTGGTCCATTAAGCCTTTGAAAAACTCATGTAGATGGTCCCCTGAACCTACTAGCCCAAGGCTAGAGTTTAGCTAAGACCAGTACATAGAGGGACCAAATGGGATTTCCATTCATCCATGGCTTACTTTTGGGGGTTAGTTCCCTATTGATGGTGGTTAGCACTCCAACTCACCCAAAATACTAAGTCTGGCCTTTTGCCCCTAAAACTCCCCCAAATTACCTAAGTACCATTGAAACCCTAAATTTAGTCAAAATTCCCAAATTTATCCAAAATTCCCAAACCTGTTCAAAAATCATTTCAAACCTTTTGAAAACACCCAAATTATCAAAAATCACAAAAAATTGGCAGAATACCCCTCATGGGCCCAAAATTTCAAAAATTCTAAGAAAATCTCAAAAATTCCCAAAATATTCCAAATATTTCCACTTTCATTTTTCTCAACTACCATATGAGCAAATTTGGCCAATTTGATTATCTTTGACCAAGATCCCAAAATTTGCCTTTAAAGGCCCAAATTTCCGCAAATTCAACTCCATGTCCATCAATTTGATCCCAATCTCGCCAAATTTCAAACCCAAACTCAAATCCACGTTCAATGTGACAAAAATAAACCAAATCCAAGCTCAATTAGCCCATGCTTTGAGCTCATTTTTTTATTTATGTCAAACCCACAATTTTGGACACATGACCTAATCTCACCAAATTGAATCCATAGCCCCCTCAATTGGCCATGGTTTATGTTGAAAACTATTTATAACATTCCTACACATCAAAATAGACCATTAATTGGCTTTGGTGAAGTCTTAATTTATTTAATTTCAACTTAAGTCCAAAATCCCTAAATTGCCCAAAATTGGCTATGGCCCCAAGTCTCATTAAATTGAATGTCTTAACCCCAAAATTGGCACCCAATTAATGTTGAAAACTCTTCATTAGGTTCCTATTGACCATTTAAACCATCAATTTGAACTTAGCCCAAGGTTATCTAGCCCAATCTAGACCCAAGTCTAGCCCAACATGCACAAAATGACCAAATCTCCAAAATCCTTCAAATTGACCCTCCAATTGAACTCAAAACCCTTTCATCCTTCACCAAAATTGTTCCTTACAATCACTTACACCAAATTCAAGATTTATTTGGACCAATTGATAGGTTTAAGTTAGCCCAAAACTAATTTTTGGTCATTTGTACCCACTTGGACATATGCACTAAATGTGGCCTAACCACCCCAAAATCACAAAATTGATGACTCCATAGCCATTAGTTGGACCCTAAGACTAAAGCTAAACCCTCTTGGACCAGCCATGGAGATCTATGGACAACGAGATCCCTAAATTAAGGGATTTATGCGGGATTTCATGCCATAATTTGGATTTCATGCCATAATTTCTTAAGCTTAAGATTTTTTTTGCCAAAACTAAACCCAACCCCATTAAATTGTTGTGACATATTCCCGTTGGTTCCTTGAGCTACTAGTCACCTCCCTCTACCATGGCCGGCCGGCCTAGTTTTTGAAGAAGCCAAAACCAAAAGACTACCCCTCTTAAACTTCACCAAATTCAAACCTAGAGCCTAGCTCAACCATTTTAAGTTGTAGAGCCCCTTTGTCCTCCACCAAAGCATCACATTGCACCCAAACATTGGCCACGACAGCCACGCCAAGCTCATTTTTATAAAAGCTTCCCCCCCATGGCTATGGAAGGGGTGCTAAAATTTTCTCAGAGAGAGCCCCCCAAATCACTCACAGAGCTTCTTTGAGACCTCCTCAGTGCAATCCAACCATCTTCCCCCACTGATTCTCACTGTGGAAGCCCAATTTTGAGTTCAAATTTCTGCCTAAAACCAAGACAGAGCTCATTACACTCCCACAGTCCACCAAACTTCAATTACTTGTACCCTCACCTTCACAACACTGAAACAACACTGAAAGAAGACAAAGCCTAAGCCTCATCAAATCCCTCTTCCACTGAGCCCCTAGCATAGAATTTGATCAGCACCTAAAATCGGGCTTGGTCAAATTCATACCTAGACCTTGCACCACAGCAAGAGGCTCAATCCCTACCCTCCTTGGTCTCCAACAAACGTGCCAAGCATCTCTGATTGAAGCTTCCCTTCTTAGAGCAAAGGTATTGGACACCTCCTCATCCCGAGCCTATTTAGATTCTCCATTTACTTTGAGTTGATTTCATGGCATCTTAACCATATTGATATGTTCCTCTAGTATAGATGAGCATTTTAAAAAAAAATTCACTTAATTTGGTTGAGAAATGTGGGAGATATCAAGCCTTGAAGATGAACGGTTCTCGGTTTAGTCTATTTAGGGATGATGACAGATCGTCGTTCGATCAAGCGTGTATCGGATGGAAGGTCAAGATGAAGTCGGACAGTGCTTTGTGACATAAACCGCGGGTCGAGTAAGCGCTGAAGTGGATGGCGGCGTCGAACGGGAGCGCACCGCGTGGAGCTTCGGAGCTGCCTAGGATGAGGTGGCACCGCGCATTTAAATAGATAAATAGGGAATAAAAATTCATTTCTTGGTGTAGAAAAATTACAAAAATAAAATAGAATTACCCTCTTGCTAAGTGAACAGAGGAGAACAATGTGGATTAAATTTTGAGACCATTTGATGCATATTTTATTTTTAAAAAATGAATTAGTTTTAGGAGTCTTTTAACTCTCCATGCATGTAGACTTATCACCACAGCTTGAATTTTCGGCATGTTGTAGCCTCTGTCAAGGGTAATACTCCCTGATTTTTCCAAAGTCAGAGGAGACCTCTAAACATAGATCCATATTTTTCAAATTTATGTATATTATTTGCATAAATTAATCATAATAATCAGCATGTTGCTTAGAAAAATCTAAGAAAATTTTGGTAGGTTCACTATGACCAGAGAACCCTTAGGAATATTTCTCATGAGTCTAGTTATTTAAAATGAACCTAATCTTAATAAACCTTAAAATACTAAGGTAATTAATTTCGGAAAAGACAAACATCAAAATGACTTAATTTTTTATCTCTACTGTTATTTAAGATCTAGAGAACTCTCCATAAAAATTTTAAAGCATTTTGAGTCCATTTGATGGCCAAAATTGATTTTTTAAGTTAAATATCATTTTTTGGCACTAAAATGATTTTAAATGATCAAAACATAATTCAAAAAATTATGAAAACTTATTTTTTTGAGTTCTCTGTAATCAGGAAAATTTTATAAAAATAAAATGGTGTTTAAAATAAAATTTTCATTTTAAGTCTATTTTAAATATTTAAATAATTAAAAAAATTCATAAAAATCACAAAAAATAAAATTCATGGAAATGTTCTAAATTATTTTCTAAGTACTTAGAAACAATTAGAATATTTTTCCTGATTTTCTAAATAAAGATATTGTATTTTGAAGCTTAAAATAATTTTTAAAGGCTAAAAAATGGGTTTCTAATAAATCAAAGAAAACTCAGAAAAATATAAAATTTACTTCTCTCGGTTCTCTAACTTCAGCGAGATTTTTCAAAAATGCAAAACTTAATTTTCCCCATTTAAAATATTTTATATTTAATAATATTTAATAAATATCCCAGTATTTAATAAATATCCCAGAATTAAAATAATTCTAATAATTCACATAAAATTCAAAAAATCAAGAATTTTTTTCCAAACGGCTCCCTGGTCTAGGTCTACCTCCAGAAAAAAAATTTCAAGTGATTAGGTTTCACCTTGGTCAAGTTAACAAATTTTCTTTGAAAAATCCCATTTTGCATGAAAATAATTATATAAATTAAATAAAATTTTGAAAAATCACATTTTCTCCTCTAATATCTTAATTGACCCATGAATCAGGTAGGATAAAAATTTCAAAGTCATTTGATTTGAATTTGACAAATTATGAAGTGCTAGAGCCTTAGGGGCAAAAGTGTAATTTTAGGAATTTGGCCTTAGTTAACATTAGGCTTAATTCAAGAAGGAAAGTGGGCAACCTATGATCTTAATTAACTTGTTTGGATGACTGAAATTAAAAAGGGGATTAATTGGTAGAAACCAACCTCACTTTCCTAATTAAAAGGATAAATTAATAAATTTCTAAATTATTAAAATTTGGAAGTTTATTAAAATTAAATGAACCTAGGGCTTATGGGTATGACTTTTGAAGTCAATAATTGATCAGTTTAATACCCATATTTGATTTTCAAATGAAATTCAAATAATGAAACATGATGACCTAAAACTTAACCTTCTCCAAATTAATTAAGACACTCACCTAGGTCTTCAGAACTTAGTAGTGATCTAAGTTAAATTAAGACTGATTAAATATATATTAGAAAAGCAAACATAGCTAAAATTTAAGACCTTTAAAACACCACGAGCGCAATTAGAACCAAAATTTGGCTAAGTGTTCCAACAACACTGGTTTGCTCCCTTTAAGGGTCTTCCTTCACATAATCTTCAAAATTAAATTACAAATGATAATTACCCTACTCTTAGGGATAATTAGGACATCAATGTTCATTGAGCATTAGGGTGTTCATAGGGTGAATTATTAAGCAACATAATAAGTTTAAATAAGATCAGGCCTTTCAGCAAGTAGTGAGGGGAAGCATGGACCTGCTTCTTTCTCCTAACTTGTTGGATACCTCAGAGGTCAACTAAACTTAAGGTGCTTTTGTTAACAAAATCATCATTAATCAAACTAATAGGGACCCACAAAGATATGACCTAGGGTGTAGGTTGCCAAAACGTTACTTTCCTGCTTCATATAAAATGCCCTGACATGCATTTTGAGTTTCAGGTGGTGGAATGAGAAGACTCGCCAGGTACGCTTTTATAGTTTAATGTGCCATCTTTCTTGTACTTTCATGCTGTACTTTTGATGTTAATTCAAACATGCATGCAAAACAATAAGGTTACCCTGCATGAAAACTAAAACTAAGAGGATAGCCACAAAACCAAAACCAAAACTAAACTTAAAATCAACCAAGATAAAATTTACCGCCACAACATTCAAAATATAAAACAACTCAAAATTTAATAACAAATATCACACAAAACAACAACTACAGCTAAATTAAGACACATCTATTGGATGATCGAGAACCCCTCAGAGGAGGTAGCTTACGGTTGCTAACGAGGCTTCCCACGGTCTAAATGAAATTATGGAACTCATTAAGTTGAGTTTAGTAAATTCTTTTGGACTAAGTGAATCCAGTAGAAAATAGTGGTGCTGGAACGAGGGAACCGTGGGATCGTAACTGGTGTTGCTCTAATCAACTTTAACATCCCCCATATAATTTAAAGAACTTTAACCATAGGGCCACCTAATTTGACATCATAACTTGACACCCTAAAAAACTTAAACTCACCACGATGAGGAGCTTGGAGTTGGCATGGTGGGCAGTAGGACCATCTTCAACAACAAAACCTGTCTTCCCCAGCTAACCAACTTCTTTCCTTAGAATTAAACAACAAAGCCATAGGACTTTGAGGTTGTTTTCCTGGTGCAACATAAATCTTCAACTTATCTTTAGGCATTTGTATAGCTCTACGGTACAAGCTAAGGCCTAAATTGTCTTAGGATTCTGAGGTTGTCGTTCGTCATGACCTAAATCCTGACATCTTTCAGGCTATTTGTGTGATTGCTTCACACAAATGTAAGCCCTAAATTAATAAAATTTACAGGATGAAACACTTAAATAATTTTTCATCTAAATTGAAGTCAAACAATAGGATATACTGAAAAGTCACCGAGGTTCTCCTCTGGATCCATGACATCCCCTAGTTCTTCCTCCTTTAGATTCTAAAAACAAAATGCTCCAAATTTGAGTCAATCCCATTTCACTCCTCTTTGTCTGATTTCATTAAAAAGTCCTTTCCTTTGAATTCCTTGAAGATAATATTTCTTGATTTTTATCGAGAGTTTTCTTACATGACTTCGGTCATTTAAGATGTAATTAACTATAGGGGCTTGCCCTTATAAGAAGCATTTCTCGAACCCAGTTTAATATAAAACCTATTTAATTCTTCATATTAAATAGGGTAAATTGTCGATAGATAAAATGATTTCGCAGACCAAACGCACGTCATATATTTCTAAGTTTATCTGCAAGTCTTGTGTTTATCCTTCGAGATAGATACAGGATTTGAGGTACAACGCTCTTTCATTTAAACTATGAAAAATATGGGGTCAATTTGATTTCATATTTTTCTAAAACTTAAATCTATATGTAAATTAAAACGTCCTCCCGAAGCAGGCGATGAAATTTCAATTCTGGTGACCGACAGCTTCTTACAGGCAACTTCCCAAACAAAAATTGTGTCGACAGTTCTTTTTTTTTTAGTTTTATTTTGAGAGTTAAGAATGTTGTAAAAGAGAAGAGATTCAAAGGAACTTCAAGCGTTTGGTGGAGGATTTGAGATAAGTTTTTATCTTCTATTTTGAACTACTTCTGGTTTTAACTGAGATTTCTTGTTAGTTTGAAAATGTTTTCTACATTTAAACTAAGTGTGGTTTTATTTTCTCCATGTAGTCTCCATAGATTCTGAGTAGTTTTCTTTATCTTTGTTCTTAAAATGATAAGTAACTAAAAGTATTGGATAGAAGTTGTGGAGAGAGCATTGATCTTTAATGTTGGAAGAAGTTGTGATGATTTAAATCAATGTACTTCATTTACTTCTTAATTTGACCAATCCAGGTGTTAAAATTAGTTGTGAGAACATGTAAAAATCAGGATGATATTGTCTCAGTCAACAATTGGAAAGAATCATATGAGGTTGTATGAAAGAGAATGTAGTTAATATGATTGAGTGCTAATAAATAGGGAAATATTCATTGAAGAATAATCATTGAAGGGTGTAGAGTTAGAGGACTTTAAAGTGACAGGTTAAAGCCCCCAACTTGGTTTATTATTTTAGATTCTGATATGAGATGTTAGGCCCGAGGTGGAGGGAATCGAGGGAACTCTAAAATGAGGGCTAGTATCTTCCCTGCATATCTTTAAATTAGCCAATGTTCTTTATAGCATCTCTAGTAAAGGTAAAGAATATAATTGCTCATATTTGGCACAACACAATTTGCATACTACCACAACATAATTCCTATGCTTATTACTGATTCATGATAAGGAGAAAGATAATTTTAAATTAAGTGTTTTTCTTTTACATAAACTCAAGTTATCTTTTTAAATTGTTACTGTTTTATCAAAATATCAAAAATATCAAAAAGATTTTAATTTTAATTACTGTGAATACGTCTCTAGTTTAAGTAATTATCTTTTTAATATATATTGAAAAGTTAAATGCTTATTTTCTTCAGGATCAAGTTTTGACTCTGTTGCAAAGTAAGGAAATATAAGTGAAATTATAATCAGAGATATTGTTATATTATTGCATATAAGCAGTTATCGAGGATCAGAAACCAATAATGGGAAAATAATCATGCAAATCCTAATGGAATTTGGAATAATCAGGGGAACACAAATTATAGACCTTCATATCCACTGGACTCTAACAATGATAAAAAAATTGAGGATAAGAAGATGTCTATAGAAGAAGTGGTATTGTAAATGAGAAACCAGTTGCAAAGTCAAAATGTTGCGATTAGAAACATAGAGAATCAACTTGAAAAAATTAATAATTCACTTTGCAATAGACATCAAGGAACACTTCATAGCAACACTAATATCAACCCTAAATAGAAAAATGATGAACAAATAGACACTGTCTAATTAAGAAGTGAAGGAGAGATAAAGGATGTGGTTAGAAAAGAGAAAGAAGTTGTGAGAGATACAAAGGAAACTAAAAGACTTGAAGAACATGTTTCTAAGGATTTGGAAAAATTAATATCTCCAACTAAAATCAATTTAGAAAGACCACCACCTTCATTTCCTCAAAGACTTAAACAGTACAAGTTAGATAAACAATTTTCAAAGTTCATGGAAGTACTTAAGAAGTTAATGATAAATATTCCTTTCACTGAAGCTTTAGAACAGATGTCAAGTTATGCAACATTTTTGAAGAAGATATTAAATAAAAATGGAAGTTTAGGGATTACGAGATAGTTGCACTAAGTGAGGAGTGCAGTGCTATATTTCAGAAAAAGTTTCCTAAAAAACTTAATGATCCTTCTAGCTTAATAATTCCTTATGTGTTTGGCGAATGATTATGTAGAAAAGCTTTATGCGATTTAGGATCAAGCATTAATGTGATGCCTCTATCTATATTTAAAAGGTTAGGTTTTGGAAGGTCAGGTTTAGATGATATTTCTCTCAGTACTGTAACTCTTCAGTTAATTGATCGATCTATCATTTATCCAAAAGGGGTTGTAAAAGATGTGCTTGTTAAAGTGGATAAATTTATCTTTCCTATAGACTTTATTGTATCTGATATGGAGGAAGATATAGAAAATTCAATTATTTTGGGGAGACGTTTTCTTGAAACTGGACAGGCTATGATAGATGTGCAAAAAGAAAAGTTAACTATGAATATTAATGACTTTGAAGCCACTTTTAATGTGTTAAAAGTTATGAAATATCGAGCTGAGAGAAAAGATAGCCATTTTTTTTTATAGATGAAATTGATTACCTAAGTAAAAACCATTTCTAAGAAAGTTTTGAGAGTAAGTTAGTAGATGAGATCTAAATAGACTTTCAGTTTCATTATGAGTCTAAAATGTTGTTTAAAGGAGACTGTATGTATGTTCAGGAGAGGTGTGAAATGATGGACGTTACCAAAAATAGTAAACTTTTAATTTCATCTATTGAGAAATCTCAAGAACTTAAGATGAATGTATACCATTCAATTTTAAAGCCTACCTATTTAGGGAATTCGTCTACACCACCAGTTCTTATAGCTTCAGATTTGACTCAATCACATGACTCAATCACAAGAAACTCAATCACAAGAAAAACCTGAATTGAATGATAAAATTAGTAAAAGATCTCCTAAGAAAGAGTTATTCAAAATCACTGAATTGCATATTTTGGGGTATACAGACAAAATGAATGAGATTCTGATTTTGGGGCAACTAGAGTAAACATTAGATACATCGAGTCGTCGATGTTAAACCAAGCGCTTCGTGGGAGTTAACCCATGATTATCTTTGTTATCTGTTTAGTGTGATCGTTTTTATGTTGGATTGGATAATAGTGAGATGTTGGACTTTGATCTGTGTTCGATGTGTAAGAGTGGATTAGATTAATGTTGTGAGGTAATTCCTTCGTCAAGACTAGATTTGTATATGATTTTTGGTAGTAGTAGGTTGACGAGTCTGTTACGACTTAGTTCTCAATAGAAGCTAAGCATTACCTTGAAGCCTGTAGAGTTTAAACTTAGACTACTCCATGTCAACTGTATTACTTCCTTTATCTAACTTTGCCTTCACCTGGTAAGGTCAAGAACTTACTTAGTGAACAACAACTAGATGAAATGCACTATTTTTAATTACCAGATCGTGTATACCTTAGACTTAGAGTAACCCTGAAATTGGAAACACATGAGGGAATTAAGGTTTTATAATACATCCACGTTATTAGTGTAGTTTCTTCCGTTAAAAATTGAAATTAAGGAGGGGAAATGTGAGTAGAAGGGAGATCGAATTAACCTCAGTTGTTGTTTGTTTCTGATTTTCACTAAGTATTTTAGTTTAGGAGTAGAAGTATTATTATAATGATAATTGTAGGATATAATAAAAATCAATTCTTTATTGACCTTCCAAGCTATGGCGTGTTATTCTATACTAGAACTTCTCTTGAAAGACGTTATGATTAACCTAGATCTTCGTGGGATCGATATTCGGGGCTTAATCAAAAAGCCCTATATTATTTGATAATAATATGTATACTTGCGTAGAATCCCTACAAATATAATTGAAATCTTACTTTGCTTGAGATCAAGTTTGGGATCAAATTTTTGGCGTCGTTGCTGGGGATTAAAATCTTTAAGTAGTGGTGTCAACTTCATAAATCCTTACATATAAAAAATATCAGGATCAACTACTCAAGTGAAATGCTACTAAATATGCAGATGTAGGACTACAACAGTTAAGTTAAATTAGATGTTAAACTTTGAAAAGTAAAATTGATAAAATAAAACTAAAATAAAATAAAGGTTTTTGTTGACGAAAAGTTCAAGTATAAGAAAACACTCTTCCCCTTTACAATGAAAATATGGCGTGTGAAGAAATTGAAATCATTTGAAAAATATATTTGAAAATGTTTTATGCCAAATAGGAGCAATAATATTCTCTACCCTTTTTCGAGCACTATTAAAAACATTGACTAATCTAGAGTTTGGTCCCTTATTCCATGGTTAGGCTGGGAGGATACCGGCTGTTACTCCAGAGCTCCCATTACTCCCTCATTTGAGGGCTAACATGCTCGCATGAGTTTCCAATAAACTGAACCAAATTGAGGATTCTAATCTGTCACCTTAAAATCTTCCAATTCTACATCCAACGAAGTATATTTCCTTATTTATTTGCACCCAATCCCATTGATGACATACTCTCCCATGAAATTAAATCCCTTTGTTGTAACCTTTGTTGTAAAAATCATATCCCCTTTTTAGAATATATGTTTCTCAACACATTTTAACAATTCAATTGGCCAAATGAAAATTAAATGAAGATCAAAGTTCAAATCATCACAAATTGTCGATATTTAAAATTGTAGAAAACAAAATCTATTCTTCACAAAACCATTTCTTCAAAGTAGAGTAGGGAGAAGGATAAAGAGGGGAGAAGGATAAAGAGGACTACTCAGAATTAATGAGAAGGATACGATAAAACACAAATTTCATATATAAAAACAAGTTTATAAACAAAAGAAATAAAACATACAACTTATCTCACAATCTTGCCCAAGAAAATCACTAGAAGTTCTCTCCAAGCCTTTCTCTCTTTACAAGCACTCTCAATTCTCTCTTAGAAGTGTAATGAAGAAGAAATCTCTCATCTTCCCTCTCCTCTTACAACCTTAGAAAACAATCTCCAAGCCCTTGGCTTTCTCTCCTATCTTTTTTTGCCCCCTCTTGAAGTTCTTCTCCAACTTGATTTTATTTTTGGCTGCCTCCTTTGAAAAGAATTTCAATATCCCCTAAAATTAAAAAAATGTGCCTCTTTGATCCAAGACTCAAATACCTTCAAATTAGAACCTTCTAAAGTGTATAGAGGCATTGAATCAATCCATGGGGTGTTTAGAATAAGTTTCCCTTTGAAAATTTGTGCAAAATTTGTCTCGAACCGCCGATCTGGCGCATCATGCGCCACGCTCTGGATTTTGGCTCATCATGCGCCAAACCTCAAAATTGGCTGTTTTTTCTCAAAATTTTGCTCCTTTTGCCATTTTTTCTCCAAATGCCTAAAAATGGTATACCTACAATCAAAATCCAAAAATACCTTTCATTAAAGAGTCAAAAATACCTTTCTTTAAAGAGTAATATCACAAAAAATAGGCATAAAAAGAGTACTTAAAATAGTATATTATTTTTGTGTATCATCGATCTAGTCTGACATAAATCCTCAAACTTATCTTTAAGCCTTTGTATGGCTTTGCTATACAATATAAGCTCTAACTCACTTTAGGATCCCTAGTTCATCGTTCTTCACAACCTAAATCTTCACATCTTTCAGGCTATTCGTGTGATCGTTTCACACAGATGTAAGTCCTGATTAAATAAAATTGGTAAGATGAAACATTTAAATATTTCTCCTCTAAATTAAAACCAAACCATAGAGTAAACTAGGAAGCCACCGAGATTCTCCTCACAATCTGTGACATCCCCTAGTTCTTCTTCCTTTGGATTCCAAAAAATAAATGTTCCAAATTTGAGTCATTTTCATTTCACATCTCTTTGTCCGATTTTGTTGAAAATTCCTATTCCTTTGACCTCTTTGAAGACAATATCCCTTCATTTTTATCGAGAGTTTTCTTAGATAACTTCGGTTATCTAAGATGTAATTAACTATAAGGGCTTGCCTTTACTTGCCTTTATAGGAAACAAACTTTCAAGAACCCAGCTTGATATAAACCCTATTTAATATAAACCTGTTGACCTCATTTTTTGTTGAGGTCTAGTTCTTCCTCTTTAGTATCATAGCGTTTAGCCATAGGACTTTCCTATTACCTATTCCTAGAAAAATAGAAAAGGAACCCTCACCATTAGAAATTCTAAACTCCTCTTTACTCAACTTGAAGTTCTACATATTGGTCCTAACCTCTAGCACTTACTAAGTGAGGTCACTATGGGGGAGCTCAAGAAGAGTTCCTATAAGACTGTTGGACCTTAGGGTTGGCCCTGGGTGTTGGTCTAGAGCTAAGGAACTCCCCCGCATTCCCCCCACCCACAACCACTCACAAGCACAAACCAAAATTTCTTAACTTTGATCCTTTGATACGTTTGGGATACTCATGTAAATGGTCCCCTAAACCCATTGGCCCTAGGCTAGGGTTTAGCTAAGACCAGTACATAGAGGACCCAAGAGGACCCAAATGATAGAGGACCCAAATGGGGTTTCCATTGGTCCATAGATTATTTATGGTGGTTGGCACCCCAACTCTACTAAAATGCCCAACTTAGTCTTTTGCCCCCAAACTCCCCCAAATTACCTAGATACCCTTGGGACCCTAAATTTGGCCAAGATTCCCAAATGTACCCAAAATATCCAAATTTATTCAAAAATCATTTCAATCCTTTCAAAAATACCCAAATTACCCAAAATTACCAAAAAAATTGCCAATTTTCCAAAATACCCATTCCCAAAATATCCAAATTTATTCAAAAATCATTTCAATCCTTTCAAAAATACCCAAATTACCCAAAATTACCAAAAAAATTGCCAATTTTCCAAAATACCCATTCTTAGCCTAAAATTCCAAAAATTCCAAAAAATCCCAAAAAATTCCCAAAGTACTCCAAATATTTCCAATTTTACTTTTTTCAACTACCACATGACCTAATTTGGCCATTTTGACCATTTTGACCAAAACCTCTAAAATTGCCTTTAAAGGCCCAATCTTGCCTTTAAAGGCTTTAAAGGCCCAATCTCCCCAAATCCATCTCAAATGTCCATCAAATTGGTCTCCATTTTCCCCAATTTTAATCCTAAACTCAAATCCACTTTTCATATGACCAATATAAACCAAATACAAGCTCAATTGGCCAATTCTTTGAGCCCAATTTTGATCTAAATCAAAACACCCAATTTTGGCCCTATGACTTGGTTCCACCTAATTGAACCCCATGGCCTACTCTATTGGTCTCAATTTGGACTCTAAACTCTTCATAACATTCTTAAACATCAAATTTGACCTTTAATTGGCCTTGGTGAAGCCTCATATTCATTTAAGTTTGACTTAAGTCCAAAAGCCCCAAATTTTCCCTAAATTGGCTATGCCTCCAATTTTCACCAAATTGATTCCCTTAACCCCAAAAATGGCACCCAATTTTTGTTGAAAACTCTTTATGATATTCCTATTGATAATTTTCAACAGTAAATTTGGACTTAGCCCAAGTCTAGCCCAATCTAGACTCAAGTCTAGCCAAACATGCCCAAAATGACCAAATCTCCAAAATCCTTTAAATTGACCCTCCAATTGAACTCAAAATCACTTCAACCATTCACCAAAAATGTTCCTTACAATCATTTAAATCAAATGCACTATTCAATTGGGCTTGAAATCATGGCTAGCCTAACCCAAACCCAACCATTGACCATGTGAACTTAAATGGACCCATGACCAAATTTGACCAAATTAAACTCAACATGACCAAATTAACTCCACCACAGCCAATCCTAGGACCCCTATGACTGAGCCAAGACCACCTAACCCAAGCTAAATGAGCTATGGACCAAGGGTCCCCCAAATTAAGGGATTTATTGCCTTAATTTACCAAACCAAAGATATCCTTGCCAAATCCTCCCACCAATTTAAGTTAATTGCTTTGAAGATTCCCCTGAGGTTCCTGAACTCCTAGCCATCTCCCCCTACCATGGTCGGCTGGCCTAGTCACCGGAGAAGCCAAAACTGAGGGCCACCCCTCTTAAAATTCACCCAATTAAAACCTAGAGGCCAACTCACCCAATTTAAATTATAGAGCCCCTCTGCATTCCACCTAAGCATCACATTGCACCCAAACATTGGCTATGGTAGCCAGCTTAAACCAATTTTTATCAAAGCTCTCCTCCACGGCCATGGAAGGAGAGTTGAAATTTTACAGACAGAGCCCTCCAAATTGCTCACAGGGACTCCTTGAGACCTCCTCAGCTCAAGCTAACCACTTTCCCCCACTAGTTCCCACCGTGGAAGCTCAATTTTGAGCTCAAACTTCTGGCTAAAACCAGGACATAGCTCAATACACCTCCATAGTCCACCAAACTCAAATTAAACTTACCCACAACTTCATCATAATGAAAGAAGGAGAAGCCCCATCAAATCCCCCTTCCACAAAGACCCTAACATAGCTCTAGACCAGCACCTGAAATCGAGCTTGATCGAATTCATACCTAGAACTTTCACCACAGTAAGAGGCTCAATCTTTAGCCTCCTTGGACCTCAACAAACGTGTCAAGCACCTTTGATTGAAGCTTCCCTTCTCAAAGCTAAGGTATTGATCTCCTCCTCTTCCTGAGCCTATTTTAACTCTCCATTTGTATAGAGTTGATTTTATGGCACCTTAACCATATAAATATGTTCCTCTAGTCTAGACGAGCATTTTAAAAAAAAAATTATTCAATTTGGTTGAGAAATGAGGGAGATATCAAGCCTTGAAGATGGATGATTCTCGTGCTAGGCCATTGGGGATGATGACGGAGAGCCGTCTGATCACGTGTTTATCTCATCAATGGATGAGATCAAGCCAGACAACGCTCCCTTACATGAACCGCGGGCCTAGTCACCGCTGAGGTGGATGGCAGCGTCAAATAGGAATGGACCGCGTGGAGCTTCGGAGCCGCCGTAGGTTGACATGGCGACGCATGTTTAAGTAGATAAATAGGGAATTAAATAAATCAGAAAGTGTCCCTAAACTTTGAAAATCCATATATTGGTATAGAAAAATCATAAAAATAAAATAAAAATATCCACTTGCTCAGTAAACAAAGGAGAACAATGTGGAAATAATTTAAAGTCCATTTGATGTGTATTTTATTTTTAGTAAATCAAGAAGGGTTAGGAGTCTTTTAACTCTCCATGCATGTAGGCATTTCACCGTGACTTGCAATTTTGACATATTGTAGCCTCTGAAAAGGGAAACATTCCTTGATTTTTCCAAAGTCAGGGGAGATCTCTAGACAGAGATCCATATTTTTCAAGCTTATGTCTATTATTTGCATAAATTAATCATAATAATTAGCAAGTTACTTTGAAAAATCCAAAATTTTTTTGGCAGGTCTACTATTACCAAAGAACTATTTGAAAAATATTTCATGAGTCAAGTCATTCAAAATTTACCTAATCTCCACAAAGATAATTAATTTTGGAAAATTAAAACATCAAAATGACTTCATTTTTTATCTCCATTATTGCTTAAGACTCAAAGAACTCCCCATAAAAATTTCAAAATATTTTGCACTCATTTGATAACTAAAATTGATTTTCTAAGTTAAATGACATTTTTTACACTAAAATGATTTTTAATAATCAAAATATAAATAAAAAAATTATGAAAATTGGTTTTTGGAGTTCTCTGTTATCATGAGAATTTTTTAAAAATAAAATAGTGTTTAAAATAAAAACTTCATCTTTAGCCTATTTTTTAAATATTTAAAATAATTAGAAAATGATAAAAATCATAAAAATAATAAAATTCATGGAAATGCTCTAAATTGTTTTCTAAGAATTTAAGAAAAATTGAAAAAAAATTTTCTTGACATTCTAAATAAAGATATTGAATTTTAAAGCTTAAAATAATGTTTATAAGGCTAAAAAATGGATTTTCACCAAAATAATTTGAATAAATCTAAGAAAAATAAAAAAAATATATAAAATTTGCTTCTCTAAGTTCTCTGAGCTTGGGTAGATTTTTCAAAAATATTAAACTTAATTTTTAACTCTTAAAATATTTTATAATTAATAAATACTCTAGAAATCAAAATAATTCTTAAAATTCAAATATAATTCAATAAATCATGAAATTTGGTCCTAATGGTTTTTTGGTCTAGGTCTACCTCTAGTAAAAAATTCAAAGGATTAGATTTTGTCTTGGTCAGGTTATGGAATTTTCTTTGAAAAATCTTATTTTGCATAAAAATAATTATGTAAAGTAAATTAAATTTTTAAAAATCACATTTTATCCTCTGATGTGTTAATTGATCCAAGAGTAAGGTAAGCTTAAAATTTCAAAGTCATTTGAATTAAATTTGATAAATTATGAGGTGATAGAGTCTTAGGGGCAAAAGCGTAATTTTGGAAGTTTAGCCTTAATTAACATTTAGGCTTAATTCAAAGAGGGAAAAGGATAACCTCTTATTTTAACTCATTTGGATGATTGAAACCAAAAGGGGATTAATTGGTAGTAATGAAACCAATCTCATTGTTTCCTAATAAAAATAAAATAAAATTGTAATTTCCTAAAATTATTAAAATTTAGAAGTTCATTAAATTAAATAACCTTAGACTTAGGGGTATGACTTTGGAAGATAATAACTCACTAATTTAATACCCCTATTTGAGGTTCAAATGATTTTCAAAAGTTTTAAAAATGAATCATCGTCACTTAAAATTTTAATCTCTTTCAAAAATAACTAAGACATCCACCAAAATTTTAAGGGCTTAGCAATGACCTAAACTAAATCAAATTAGGTTAAATAAGGATTAGAAAAAGTGTACATAGCTAAAATTACGCACTTTTGGAACACTACAAGTCCAAATTAAAATTGGGTAAATATCTTTGATACACTAACTTGCCTCTTTAAGGGTTTTCACCCACATAACTTACAAATTAAATCACAAATGAAAATTACCCTACTCTTAGAGATAATTGAAACATCATTGTTCACTGAGCATTAAAGGTATTTATAGGATGTTAATAAGTTTAAATGAGCTCGAGACTTTTCACCAGGCGGTGAGAGGGAAGCATGGACCTGCTTCTTCGTCTAGACCTGTTGGATACCTTGGAGGTCTACTAAACTTAATATGTTTTGCTTAACAAAAATCATCCTTAATCAAACTAATAGGGTCCCACCAAGATATGGCCTAGGGTTTAGGTAGGTCACCAAAACTTTACTTTCCTGCTTCATATAAAATGCCCTGACATACATTTTGAGTTTCAGGTGATGGAACGACAAGACTCGCCAGGTACGCTTTTACAGTTTACAACACTGTTTTTCTTGTACTTTAATATTGTACTTTTAATGTTCCAACGCCTAAAATTTTGACTTCATGTTAAACAATGATGTCACCCTGCATGAAAATTTAAACTATCAGGATAGCCACAAAACTAAAACCAAAACAAAAACTAAAATCAACCAAGATAAAATCCAATCCCACAACATTCAAAATATAAGACAACTCAAAATTTAATCACAAACATCACACAAAACAAAAATTGTAACTAAATTAAGATGTCTCTATTGGTTGATCGGGAATCCCTCGGAGGAGGTAACCTACAGTTGCTAATGAGGCTTCCCACGGTCTAAATGAAAGTATGAAACTCATTATGATGAGTTTAGTAAATTCATTTAGACTAAGTGAATCCAATAGAAAATAGTGGTGTCGGAGCAAGATAACCGTATGATCCTAACCAGATCCTAACCTATGATCCTAACCAGTGTCGCTCTAATTAACTTTAACATCCCCCATAACATTTAAAGAACTTCAACCATAGGGTCACCTGATTTGACATCATAACTTGAGACCATATAAAACTTAAACTCGTTATGGCAAGGAGCTTGGAGCTAGCACGACGGGCAGCACGACCATCTTCAACAGCAAAACATGTCTTCCCCAGCTAAACCAACTTCCTTCCTTATAATTAAACAACGAAGCCATAGGATTTCGAGGTTGTCTGCTTATGTAACATAAATACCCACCTCATTTTTAGGCCTTTGTACAACCATTTTGTGCAATATAAGCCCTAACTCATCTTAGGATTCCGAGGTTGTCGCTGTCATGATTTAAACCCTCACATCTTCCATTCTGTTTGTGCGATCGTTTCACATGAATGTAAGCCCTAACAAAAAAATTGGCCGGATGAAACACTTAAATGATTTCTCCTCAAAACTGAACCTAAATAATAGGATAAACCGGGAGGTCACCAAGGTTCTCCTCCAGATCTATGACATCCCGTAGTTCTTCCTCCTTTGGATTCCAAAAACAAAATGCTCCAAATTTGAGCCAATCCCATTTCACACCTCTTTGTCCGATATCATTGAAAAGTCCTATCCTTTTGAAATCCTAGAAGATAATGTTTCCTGATTTTTATCGAAAGTTTTCTTAGGTGGCTTTGGTCATTTAAGATGTGATGTAATTAACTATAGGGGTTTACTATAGGGGTTTCCCTTATAGGAAACTTTTCCAAACCCAGCTTAATATAAACCCTATTTAATTCTTTATATTAAATAGGAGAAATTGTCGGCAAATAAAATTATTTTGCAGACCAAGCGGACGTCATTCATTTCTTAGTTTATTTGATCAAGCCTCATCCTCAAGTCTTGTGTTTATCCTTTGGGATAGATACAAGATTTGAGGTACAGTGCTCTTTCATTTAAACTATGAAAAACATGGGGTCAGTTTGATTTCATATTTTTCTAAATATTAAATTGTCCTTCCAAAGCGGGCGACAGGATTTTGATTCCGGTGACCGACAGCTTCTTACGGGCAACTCCCCCAAACCAAGATAGTGTCGACAGCTTCTGGCGAATCCGCTGGGAAAAAGTTTCTCTTTTCATTTAAATCAAGAAAGTACAATCTTCATATATCGGTAATGTGTCCATGTCCCTCTTGGAACAAATTACCCTTCTTCCGTTGACATAGTTTACCCATTTTTTGTCTTGGAAAAGTACAACTAACTCTTTGGACTTCAGGACTGCCTGTTCAATCACCTTTAAATAGAGGAGTTTAAGAGGCCATTAAGGACACTTTAAATCTTCATGTGGGGTCGGGACCCCAATAGGTGTGTCGGTGTCCTAGTTCCACCTAGGCATTGTGTGCTGCTAAATGGGTCCCGCACTGGGTTATAAACACTTCACATCTCCCTTCCATTCACATCTCCCTTCCAAGTCCTCCCTTCCAAGTCTGATTTGTTATTTTACAAATTAAATCAAATTGTGTTGTGTTGCACACGCTTCAAAATTAATTAAATCTTTCTACTTTTAAATTACCTTTTTACTAAGAAATTTAAAATTCCCACAAAATAAGACTTACCCGGTCTAACGATCAACCTCTATTAATTTTTAGTGCTTGCACTAAGATTATGGGGTTTTGGCCATATATCTAACCCCAAAACTTTGTATTTTCAAGCTGCTATAATGGCCTACCCAACACTGACATTTTCCTGCAACTTGCCGACAAGACTTGAAGTCCGCAACGTTGCTCCCACCATTAAGTTCGGAGCCAGATTTGAAGACCTCAAGGCTATCCTTTAGAAGGCTCTGTTTGACATGATGAAAGTCACCGCTCCAAAAGTTGAGGAGCCGTCTGCAGAGTTCAACCTGAACAATCTTTAGGACTTTCCTTCCTACAAGAAAGCCAAGACTACTGCTGCCGTCGTGGCACCTACCAAGCATGCTGTCCCCGCTGCTGCCAAGGGGAAAGAAATAATGATCATTGAAGATCTGACTGAGGTATTAGTTGTACCGCCATCAGTATTTGAAATCGGGTCAGGTTCAAAGACGACACCACTAACCCAGACTCAAAGGAGAAATCGCAACAGGAGAGTTCAGAGGGCTACTAAAGCACAGACTCCTAAGAAAGTACCTACTGATGAAGATCCTCACCAGGACGAGTTAGAATTACCGGAAGTATAACCACTTCTGTGAGGAAGTAGATTCCATCCTTTGATGGACACCAACGGGTACGAAAGTATTCAGAAGATCGCCATTGCATTACCATCACTTCATGGACGGGGTGTGAAGAGAAAGAAACATACTCCTATCACTCGAGTCAATTTGGTTTTTCAGAGGCTAGCCGCCAAAGAAGGCTCTTTAGTGAGTGAACTACTTAAACGAGTGGGACATGCAATATCCCCTCGCACGAAGAAAGAAATTTTAAAGGATGTCACATCCGCCAAACAATCTCAGAAGTTAACTGAGGCCTTACCTAGTCAAAATTCTTGTCTGGTTCCGCTTGGGAAGCAGAGTTGATACCACCCTAGTCACCACCGAGTCTGTCATCGCCAGGACCGTAGGCCGTAGACTGGTTAAGTCAAGACTGGGTCCAAGAATCCTACCAATCACCCACTACAAGGATGTTCCTAAAATTCCAAAGGAAAAGATAAAGAGATTACCCAATACTATAGCTGGTCTGCACCATGTGCAGCATACTCTTCCTCGGCATACCGATGTCGCTGCTAGGACACTCCGTCCTGAAGCATCATTGTCAAAGAAGAAGGTGTGGATACCCAAGGTCGCTGTACCAATACAGTCCAATAAGCTTGCAAGGCAAGATGGCAAGATCAGGGAATGAAGCCAGGCTCTGAAGTATCTAACATCATGCAGTGATTGCCAGTGAAATGGAAGAACAAGAGGAGGAGGTCCAGCAGGGTCCTCCAGATCTTAGAACAATCAAAAGAATCAATGATCGAAGAAAAAGTTAAAAAGCTCAGGGTTGAGATTTCTGAGTTGGGTCGGGAACACGGAGTTTCCATCGATAATAATGATGAAGATTTTGACTATAATGACTACCTTGAAGAGAATTCCATGGATGTCCATGTCATCGAAACCAGAGCCGCTACATCTGCGAGTGAGGCTCAACCTCTCGTCAAAGAGAACGCGGTCGATGAGCTGTGCATGGCTATCTTCATAAGGGATGAACAAGTTAGTCAATTGCAAAAAAATGATAGAAGAGATGGTCGCAACCATGACCGCCATGGCCACCATTCAAGGGCAATCACAAACATCGCAACTAGCATCTCCAGATATCAAACAACCGAAGATAATACACATTATAGATGAAAGAAGAGAAGTTGCCTCAGTAAACAGAGAAAAAGTAGGATTCTCCATCAGGCACCATACCAGAGAAAGAATTTAAGCAAATGGTTGAACAAGTTTGGGAGGCCTTAACCCAATCCAAGGGTGGTGCATTGTGGTGCATTGATTCTAAAGGATTCTAAAGGGTAGACCTTACCTAGAAGAATTCGATGTCGTACCATTCCCCAAGAGTTTCGTGGCCCCAAACTTTAAAATATTTGATGGGACTAGAAATCCCAGACAACATATAGCACACTTCCAAGTCAGTTGTGGCAACACAAGGAATAGTGAAGCTTTACTCTTCCAACAGTTCATTAGCAGCTTGTCAGGGATCACCTTTGATTGGTATGTTAATTTACCCAATGAATCAGTTAAGACATTTGTTGAGCTGGAACAACTATTTGTGAAAATAATTGCCGGAGCGCAACACCATGTCTCTATAAGAGAGCTCATGATGTAAAAGCAAAAGCCCAACGAGACTTTGGTGGACTACATCTTGAGGTGGAGAAACCTTAACATGAAGTGTGAACCTCAGCTACAGTAACATCACGCAATTGAGATTTTACTCTAAAGCATTCATGGGCCAGTAGCTTTCATGCTCAAGGGACTCACCATCAAATCTTTTGAGAAGCTACTCAGTAAAGCCAACAGTCTTTAAGAAGAAATCAAACAAATGGATTCACATGAGAAGTCCAAGACAACTAGAGTGTTTGAAAAGAAATCAGGAACAGTAGTGATTGTCGATAAAGGAAAGCAACCAATGAAGATATATGCAGAAAATCCTCATCAGTCTTCATCAGAGTAGGCTCAGAAATAGAATAGCCTGTCCAGCCAACAACCACCTCAAGAAGGGTCACCTCGAATAGGGAATAAGAGAATATCTCTAATAGAACAAAAAAAAATGGTGTATTCTTTCAAATATGAAGATGTATCCAAAATGTTCAAAAGTTTGATGAAAAAGCCTGAGTTCAGACTACCATATCCAAAGAAGCCCGAAGAGGTCGATAAAAAGGATGAACCAAATTTTTGCCCGTATCACCGATTGCTCGGACACACTATAGAAGAATGCTTCATCTTTAAGGATTGGCTCAAAAAAAATCTTAAAGAAGGGAATATAATGATCCCAAAATAATATATAAGAGAACCTAAAAAAGGTTCTATAAATATGATTACGGCCGAGCCGATTTCTCTGATTGATCCACATACTAGAGAAGAGGGATGGAGTATGACTTGGCACAAACTCAAGAGGGACCTAAATCAAATCTAGAATTCATCAAAACAATCTTACGCTTACACTAGAAAAGATGGATGGAGTGCGGTTTGGGGCAAATCATCCAAGAAAATATTGAACCAAATCCAGAGCGAGTCAAAGCAAACCTCCGTTCAGAGTCTTCAGCCAGCCAAGCCCAAGATAAAGATTTCACCACAAGATCCGTCATCGTCAAAGACAAAGAAGATGAAGAACACTACCACAAAGATTTATAGCATGAGGGGTAGGATAGGGGCTGCCTCTTCTAGATTGGTTGTCTCGGATTCGGGAAAGAAAATCCTCGAACCCCTGACTTTGTATGATTATCTTTTTACCCCTCCGAGGTCTTATGAATATAATGATCATGATTTCGGCTAGATTTTAACTATTTTTGGTGAAAACGTAACTGATTATGATCAATCTAACTTTGATCTTGATTCTCAAAACAATCCTCGAATCATACTTGAGTCCGAAGAACTCATTAACAAGACCAAAGAAGACATTGACAATACCGCTTACGATAGCACTGGGAGTGAGGAACCAATTCTCGAGCACCACAGTGAACCGCTTTCCATCAACTTAGATCTTTCTGACAAAGAATAAACATTGAAAAATTCAACAAAGGTACCTTAAGAAGAAGAAATAACAGAAATAAAATTAAGGAGTGGGAAAGTGTTACCCCGAGAACAACTCCAGTGGATAAAGGAAAATAAATAGTAAATCGAGAATAACTACCTCCACAAATGGAAGAACCACACAACCAAGAGAAAATTGGAAGGACCATACAAAGTGGATTGCAATGTGCTAGCTCATCTTAGGAAGTTGCTGGCTCGATTAAACATCTATGACGCTCTGATCTTATAAAAGAAGATGAGAGAGTCTCTGGTTACATCATTGCTCGACCCAAAGATTTGCTTAGCTTTGTTGGCCAGCGCATCTTCAGATGAAGTTTGCTCGTTGAAAGAATAGCATGAGGTGACCTTCGCAGATGAAGATTTGCTGCTCGGTACTATCGACCACAATCGACCACTCTACATCTTCGTTAACATCAGCAGATTTGTGTTGTCCAGAGTTATAGTCAATCCTGGAGCATCTCTCAACTTGACGAGTCTACTGACATTATTTTATTTGGACATCGAAGCTCAAGAGCTTACAACCAATAAAATGATGTTAAGAAGATTCAACTAAAAGGGAGAAAGAGCCCTTGAATCGATTGCATTGTTTATGAAGGTTGAAGAACTAGCAACAACCGCCAAGTTTCATATCATTGATGCTGAGACCTCTTTCAACATGCTACTTGGTTGACCGTGGATTCATGAACACAACATGGTTCCATTGTCTCTACACCAGTGCAACAAGTACTACAAAGAAGGATAAGAACATTCCATCAAAGGAGATCTACAACCATTTTCAGTGCATGAAGTTAGCATTCATGAACATGCTGCCTACTAATCCTAGTGCGCGCCTCCAAAGAAAACTGTCTTCTCTCATGAAATTGTAACAAACAAAAGTAAAGGTCTAAAAGAATTACAATGGCAGGGCCATTCAACTCCGCTTCAACGATCTTCCACTACTCTCTTACAACAAGTTGATGGATGTTCTTTTTAGTTCGCGCAACCGAGGTCTCTTTCAGTTCGTGCACCCAAGGTCGAGGCCGGGGACGTGGACGAGCAAGAACAAACTTATTTTTTGGATGGACTAGGCCAACAATCAACATCGATGATGAAGATAGTTCCGAAGACGAAATAATGATGAAAAAATAGAGAAAACTTCAATACTAAATATCCTTAGAAGGTGCGGAGAAAAGAGATTATGAGACGATGTATGATCGGATAAACCACTATGTGAATACTATGACCCTAGCTCCAATCCTCTCTCAAAAGGTCAAGAGTTTAGAGGTCAAGGAAGTCCGTAGTGCTGATTTAAAGCCGATCAAATTTTACCATTCTTCTACCTACTAATCTTGAAAATTATGTAAATTTGGATGATGATCCTAATGAATTAATGGAATTTTCTTTTGGTTACTTTTTGCCTTATGTACTTTTTGCCTTATGTACTTTTTGCCTTATGTACAAAAGTTAATTTAACAAGGACACTTACCAAAACAAATGCCAAGAGATAAATTACAACTTTTTGAAAAATTATGAATTATTAAAATTTGAACTCCAAACTCAAAAGAGGGTCTCGGATTTGGTACAGTTGGACCAGTCGATGATTCAAAATTTTGTATGGTTGCTACTAGTGAATCAGGAGAGGATTGCCTAGATATAGAGGATGACTCTACTGATCAGCTAATAGAAGATGCTCCGCCAGAATTTGAGGAGGAAATTAAATCAATGGTTGATGAGTTGAAAGAAATCAACCTCGGGACTGGAGAAAAATCCCAACCTACATTTATATGTTCTCTACTCAACGATGAAGAATCTTTACAACTGATCAAATTGCTAACAGAATTCAAAGATTGCTTCGTATGGAGCTATGATGAAATGCATGGACTGTCAGCAGAGGATACAGTTCATAAACTTGGGGTAGTGAAAATATAACCCCAATAAAACAAGCTCTAAGAAGAATGCTCTTCAAAATAGAGCAACAAGTCATTGCCGAGGTAAGGAAATTAATAGATGCTAACTTTATAGAAGAAGAGCAATACCCCACATGGTTAGCCATATTGTACCTGTCAAGAAGAAAAATGGACAAATTCGTGTTTGTGTTTACTTCAGAGATTTGAACAACGTATGTCCAAAAGATGAGTTTCTACTACTAATGCCAGAAATGATGGTGGATATCGCTTATACACATGAAATTTTCTCTTTCATGGACGACGGATCGTCGGGATACAACCAAATCAAGATGACTCCCAAGGATGCAGCACTTACAACCTTCAGAACACCGATCAGAATTTTTTGCTACACAGTGATGTCGTTTGGGTTGAAGAACGCTGGAGCAACGTATCAACGTGTGATGACAAAGATTTTTTATGATCTCATTCACAATCAAGTAGAATGCTACATGGATGATTTGGTCATCAAAAGTAAATGAAAGATAGACCATTCGTACTATTTGAGGATTGTTTTCGAACGGTTACGACGCTATGACCTTAAAATAAATCCCTTAAAGTGCACCTTTGGCGTTACCTCTGGGAAATTTCTAGGATTCATTGTCTGTCATCGGGGAATTGAGATCGACCCAGATAAGATTAAAGCTATCTTGAAAATGCCTCCTCTTAAAAGGTTAAAATAATTACGTTCCTTCAAGGGGAAGTTGGCATATCTAAGATAATTTATTTCTAATCTCTCAGGTAGGTGTCAACCCTCTCGACATTAATTAAAAAGGATGCCAAATTCATTTGGGAAGAGAAATGCCAGCGGGCCTTTGAGGATGTTAAATAATATTTAATGACACCTCTTGTTTTGGCAGCCACTATCCCAAGTAAACCTTTGATACTTTATACCGCGACCCTAGATGACTCTCTTGGGGCCCACTTAGCCCAAGTCAATGACGAGGGTAAAGAAAATGCACTCTACTACTTAAGTCGTCTTCTAATACCGATGGAAGTATACTGATGGAGATAAGGTATCCACATATTGAGAAGCATTGTCTGACATTAATTTTGCCGCTCAAAAGCTTACACATTACATGCTCTCTCATAAGATTACCCTAATTTCAAAAGTTAACCCATTACAATATTTGATGACCCGACCAACACTCTCCGGACGTCTAGCAAGATGGTCAATGATCTTATTGCAATTTGATATAACTTTTTTTCCCCTTCGTGCTATTAAGGGAAAGATTCTAGAAGACTTTTTCACTGCACACCCACTGCCAGCTAAGTCCCCTCTCGACGATGAACTACCAAATGAGCAAGTATTACAAATGGAATTCTCCAGTCTGCAACGATTGGAGGTGTACTTCGATGGTTCTTCATCAGCCAAAAAAGACAAGGATCGGGCACAGTCATACCAGGCAAAGCAGGGATCGATTTGATCTTCATCACGCCAGATAAGGGTATGTTGAGGTTCTCAAACCACCTGACAAAGCCATGCACCAACAAGAAGCCCGAATATGAAGCCCTAATCACCGGATTGGAGTTAGCAATCTCAATGGATATAACAAACATTGTCATCTACGGTAACTCTCAACTCATCATCCAACAAGTCGCTGGACATTACAAAATTCTAAAACCAAGACTAGCAGAATATCATCGATATACGATGAAGCTACTGGATCAAATCTCCTACGCGACTTTCTACTAGATTCCTAGGGGAGATAATGCCTATGTCGACGCTCTAGCAAAACTCGCTAAAGAATTGGCATGTCCACCGGAGGATTCCATTGAAATCTTAGTACAAGGAAGATAAATTCTGACTTGAATCAACCTCAAAAATCTACACAAGCTTTGAAAAGAGGAAAAAACGATTGCAGTTGCAGATATCAATGAAGTTTGGCGCAAGACATTAATAGAATATTTGCATACTGGAAAGCTGCCGGAAGACAAGTCTAAGACACATCACATTACGAAAAGGGCTATGTCGTACGCCTTGGTTGGTGGTGTCCTCTACAGAAGATTGTTCGATCAGATGTTGCTACGATGCATAAGTAAAGCTAAAGCTCGAAATATTGTCAAAGAAGTACATGTTGGATTTTGTGGCGCTCACCAGTCAGGACCAGTCAGGACCAAAACAGGACCAAAAATGAAAATGAAGATCAAGAACTCGAATATTATTGGCCAGCAATAATGTTCGACTGCATATATACAGCCAGAAAATGTCACCAGTGTCAAGTTCATGGGGTGGTCTTGCACCAACCTTCGAATGTGCTACACCTAATCGTTGCTTCGTGGTCGTTTGAGTGTTGGAGCATGGACATAATAGGCCCGATAAACCCTCCATCATTCAAAGGACACAGGTTCATACTTGCTGCTACAGATTACTTCTCCAAATGGGAAGAGGCAGTGCCACTACGAGAGGTTACGGAACAACACATCCTTCAGTTCTTCAAAAGCCAAGTTATCTACCGTTTCGGTGTACCTCGAAGAATAGTTTCCGACAATGGGACAACTTTTAAAAGCACAAAAATCAACAATTTTGTTAAAAGACACGGAATAGATTGGAGATACTCTACAATTTACTATCCTAGAGCAAACAGATTGGTTGAAGCCTTCAACAAGACACTAGTAAAAACTTAAAAAAAAACATTGGATGAAAACAAAAGGAATTGGCACAACAAATTGCTAGAAGCTTTGTGGGCTTACCGAACGACTTTCAGGACTCCCATTTAGTGTACACCCTACATGCTCTTGTACGAGTCCGAGGCCGTGCTACCGTTAGAAATTCAAACGTCGTCTCTCAGAGCTACTATCGCCAACCAACTCACAATAGAAGAAATTGCAAAGCTCGGGCTTGAGGAACTAGAGAGTCTGGATGGAAAACGACTTGAAGCACGACAACATCTGAAATTTTACTAGGCACAGATGGTACAAGCTCATGAAAAATTGGTCCACCCAAGGACATTCAAAGTTGGTGACCTTTGGTGACCTCGTCCTCGTGACCTCGTCCTCGTGCTCAAAAGGCCTATTATTGCACACCGCAAGATAAGTAGAAAATTCAAGCCAACTTGGGAGGAACCATTTACCAGTGAAAATGTCTATGTAGGAGGAGCCTACCAGTTAGTAGACTTCCAGAGCGATAGACCCATGTTACCAATCAACGAACGATACCTGAAGACATACTACGCAACTTGACATTGCTTGCCTTCGGTTGATTTGAAATTTTGAAATTTTGATTTTGAAATTTGGATTGTTTGGGGTTATCTATGTGGCCAAAAGTCTGTGATCGGGTCCAAAACTTTTTTACAAAATTAACCTCAACATAATAATTTTTTTTTTTAAATTACACACTTCAATCTTCTCTTTTCAAACTTAATATGCTACTAAATTAAATAAAATTCACACATAAATAAACAATCTCTTCATCAAAATAAACTAAGTGTGAGATTCTCTTTAATAAATACTTTGTTTTATTCTTGTTCATGCTAAGTTTCAGCTCACTGACATTTTTTTGTAGTCTGCAGAGAAATGTCAGGCCAGAGGCTGATCTTTGCCTTCAAAGATGGCTGGAATCTCACACTAAATGAAGAAATGGCGCCGCAGGGTGGCACTATAGATTTCAACATAGAATTTAACTAAGTCAGCATGGATTGCAAAGGGACTTTAATGAATTTTGTCAGTCGACGGGAAAAGGAAGGGCTGCCCTCACTAGTAAGGGTGGCCACCAAAGACAGTGCGCCACTGAAAGGAAAGAGCATGATGGTACAATAGGGCCCGATGGAGGGGCCCAATCATTTACCATCCATGATAGCTACAACAACTGAGGGCCTAGTTACTGCGGATAATGAAATGATACCGTTTGCTCCACTGCGAAGAACACAACGAGAACACACCGAAGAAATGCCAGCCGATGCAAACAGAGAGCTTCCTTACAAGAAGAGAAGAGATGTCAGAAAGAGAAGGTAGACAACTTGCTCACTTCTATTCCTGAGGGACACATTTATGATCCGGGCATGAAAGAGACCTCTAGCCAGCCCACTACGGATGAGGAGTCTGAGTTTGTTACAAAGCCAAAGATACTACTAGCTTCAGATGTTCTGTGTACAGGTTTCCCTACCTGCAGTACCAAAATACCTGCACGAGCCTCAGCTACAGGGGCATTCGTGGAGTGCCCATACTGCAATGTCCTACATCTACAACACTACAACACGTTAGAGGAATATGCATCTACCGATATGGATCTCAGACCCCTAATTACCTGATAAAGGCATAGCCATATGTCCCAATGGATGTAGAGCCGTATGTTTTGAGGTGTAGAGAGCCAAAAATCCTGTCAGACGCAGAATCATACATTCCGTTAGAGCCAGAGATAGCACCAGCTTGGGTTTTCGCTGATGTTCAAATGAGGGAATACCTGCGACAACTGTTGACTCCCAATATAGTGGAATATTATAAAACGAGCAAAGAAATAAAAGAGACTTTGAGTTCTACGAAGAAGTCCAGGGAAATTTCATCAACATACTGGAGGGATTAGAACTATGGATTAGAACTATATACCAGAGTGGCAAATAGAGTATTCTTGACTGTATTTTTGACCTAAGGGATAGAGGTCGAGTAGGTTTACTTATGAAAAGGACCTATTCCGAGCCGAGGAAATGGATGCGAGGAAAAGGGAGGATTACTATCCAGTGTGGCT
>NW_018238118.1:3250-10460 GCF_001263595.1 Phalaenopsis equestris | reverse complement strand
CCCACCCGCCATAGTCTGCCCCCCCTCCCGCCAATGATAAAGTGGATGATCAAAAGAATAATCAGATGAAGTATTTTGCATGCTACCTGCATTCCAAATAGTTGTATTATCAACATATACGATGAGGGTGATTGCATTCCTCCACACATCGATCACCATAACTTCGTGAGGCATTTTTGTACGGTCTCATTCATGAGTAAAAGTAACATCTTATTTGGGAAAGAAATTGACATCATCGGCCCTAGTGAGTTCAGAGGCTTTGTGGAGATTCCCCTACCAGTTGGCTCAATTCTTGTTCTTAAAGGCAACAATGCAAACGTTGTCAAGCATTGCATTCTAGAAGTGCGACATCGCAGGGTGTTGGTGACCTTCCGACGGATGAACGATAACAAAATACAGAACGGATTTCAGCCAGATCCAGAACTGGAGGAACTACTACCTTACGAGCTATGAGAGGGTTGCACCTCTAAGCACATGCAAAGGGAACTCTTGTCGTGGCTTAGAAGGTCAGCTCGATCAGGAACTCGTCACGGCAGGAACAGATAGTCAAAGGATTCCTTTCTCCTTTACTACATTACAATAATGTGATATGTACCAGAGATGCTCAACCTATAATGTGCACTTGGCATGAGATATTTTGGATGTACTTTTATGCATTTTGCATATTGTACCTTTTGAGGCATTGGCCTACACTTGATCAGTAACATTTTGTTGGAGCAGATTAATGAAGTTTTTTTCAGAAATCTGTCTTTTTGTCAATTGCCTTTTGTGCGATGGATGGAAGTCACAAACTACACGTTGGTTCAAAATTACAACTAATAAAGAACAAAATGACAAACAAAAAAATTTTTAACGATAATAAAATTTAAACAAAAATAACCAATAAACAAACAACAAAATAACTCTCTTTTTGAAAAATCAACCAACTAAAATCATATTTTGAAAGCATATTTTGAAAAGAATTAAATGTGATAAAAACAACAAGAAAATAAAATAACTCCGTTGTGTAGATTATCTTGATTTCAAAGTTTCTTACTCTTTGCTCGCGTGGCACAACTGTCTTTGTCTGCACTAATCCTCTTCACATCCCCGCAGAATTGCACATTATGCACAAAGTCCCACAAAATTTTACATGTCTTCCTAAAAAAAATGTCAGCCTTTTCACATGACACATATCTTTGGGTTTAACACGTTTCAAATCTCATTTTTGAAACAATCTTAATCAGTCCCTAATTCCTGATTCAGCCTTTTGAGGTCGGTCCTTACCTTCTGACGCTCTCTTTTGAGATTGATTCCTACCTTTCAATTCTCATTTTTGAATTAGTCTCTAATTTCTGATTCACCCTTTTTGAGTTCGGTCTTTACTTTCTGATGCTCTCTTTTGAGATTGATCCTTACCTTTCAATTCTCATTTTCAAATCAATATCTAATTTCTGATTCACCCTTTTAGGTCGGTCCTTACCTTTCGCCGCTCTCTTTTGAGATTGATCCCTACCTTTCAATTCTCATTTTTGAATCAGTCATTAACTTATGATTCACCTTTTTGAGTTCGGTCTTTACCTTATGATGCTCTCTTTTGAGATTGATCCCTACCTTTCAATTCTCATTTTTGAATCAGTCCTTAACTTCTGATTCAACTTTTTTAGGTCAGTCCTTACCTTCCGACGCACTCTTTTGAGATTGATCCCTACCTTTCAATTCTCATTTTTGAATCAGTCCTTAACTTCTGATTCAACTTTTTTAGGTCAGTCCTTACCTTCCGACGCACTCTTTTGAGATTGATCCCTACCTTTCAATTCTCATTTTCGAATCAATCCTTAACTTCTGATTCACTCCTTTTGAGGTCGGTCCTTACCTTCCGATGCTCTCTTTTGAGATTGATCACTACCTTTCAATTTTCATTTTTTGAATGAGTCCCTAATTTCTAATTCACCCTTTGAGGTCGGTCCTTACCTTCCGACACTCTCTTTTGAGATTGATCAGATTGATCCTTATGATTGATCCTTATCTTTCAATTCTCATTTTCGAATCAGTCCCTAATTTCTGATTCACCCTTTTGTCCTTACCTTCCGACGCTCCGACGCTCTCTTTTGAGATTAATCCCTACCTTTCAATTCTCATTTTTGAATTAATCCTTAATTTCTGATTCACTCCTTTTGAGGTTGGTCCTTACCTTCTGATGCCCTCTTTTGAGATTGATCACTACCTTTTAATTCTCATTTTTGAAACAGTCTCTAATTTCTAATTCACCCTTTTAAGGTCGGTCCTTACCTTCTTACGCTCTCTTTTGAGATTGATCGTTACCTTTCAATTCTCATTTTTGAATCAATCCCTAATTTATGATTCACCCTTTTGAGGTTGGTCCTTACCTTCCAACGCTCTCTTTTGAGATTGATCCCTACCTTTCATTCTCATTTTCGAATCAGTCCTTAACTTCTGATTCACCTTTTTGAGGTCGGTCGTTACCTTCCGGCGCTCTCTTTTGAGATTGATCCCTACCTTTCAATTCACATTTTTGAATCAGTCCTTAACTTCTGATCACCTTTTTGAGGTCGGTCCTTACCTTCCGACTCTCTCTTTTGAGATTGATCCCTACCTTTCAATTCTCATTTTCGAATCACTACCTAATTTCTAATTCACCCTTTTTGAGGTCAGTCCTAGTCCTTACCTTCTGACGCTCTCTTTTGAGATTGATCACTACTTTTCAATTCTCATTTTTGAATCAGTCAATAACTTCTGATTCACCATTTTGAGGTCGGTCCTTACCTTCCGACACTCTCTTTTGAGATTGATCCTTACCTTTCAATTCTCATTTTCGAATCAGTCCTTAACTACTAATTCACCTTTTTGAGGTTGGTACTTACCTTCCGACGCTCTCTTTTGAGATTGATCATTAAATTTCAATTCTCATTTTAGAATCAGTCCTTAACCTCTAATTCAGCCTTTTGAGGTCGGTTCCTACCTTCCGACACTCTCTCTTGTGATTGATCCTTAACTTTCAATCCTTATCCTGGGAACAGTTCCTAACCTTTGATTCCTCTCTTTTCATGATCAATCTTTAACTTTCAACACTCTTCTAAAATTAATACCTGCATTTCAAATCCCACTATGGGTTCAGCACTTACACACTGATTCCCATCTTCTATAAATTCCTAAAATCTCATAACTCAAAATCCACTCTCCAATCCCCAGCGAGAGTCCCTACTTCTTAACTTTGATCAAATATTCACCTGTTATATTCCCCAGTGGAAGCAAATAACACACACAATCCTACACTCCTTCTATGTCTCTTGACTTAGGAGTTTGTATTAGTTTTGTTGATCTTGTCGGTCAACGCCAATACGCGTAGTGTGCTTGCCTAACACACCACATATATATCGGGTTCATTTTTTGACCTCATTTTTTGTTGAGGTCTAGTTCTTCCTCTTTATTAGCCTAGGGTCTAGCCATAGAACTTTCTTGTTGACTATTCCTAGAAAACTAGAAAAGGAACCCTCACCATTAGAAATTCTAAACTCCTCTTTACTCAACTTGAAGTTCTACATATTGGTCATAACCTCTAGCACTTAGTAGGTGGGGTCACTATGGGGGAGCTCAAGAAGAGTTCCTATAGGACTGTTGGACCTTAAGGTTGGCCCTGGGTGTTGGTCTAAAGCTAAGGCACTCACCAACAATCACCTCACTCACAACCACTCACAAGCACAAACCAAAATTTCTTAACTTTGATCCCTTGATACTTTTGGGATACTCATGTAGATGGTCCCCTAAACCCACTAGCCCTAGGCTAAGGTTTAGCTAAGACCAGTACATAGAAGACCCAAATGGAGTTTCCATTGATCCATGGCTTATTTATGGTGGTTGACACCCCAACTCTACCAAAATGCCCAACTTAGCCTTTTGCCCCTAAACTCCCCCAAATTACCTAGATACCCTTGGGACCCTAAATTTGGCCAAGATTCCCAAGTTTGCCCAAAATACCTAAATTTATTCAAAAATCACTTGAAGCCTTTTGAAAATACCCAAATTACCAAAAATTACCAAAATACCCCTCCTTAGTCCAAAATTCAAAAATTATAAAAAATCCCAAAAATTCCCAAAGTAATCCAAATATTCCCAATTTTATTTTTCTCAACTACCACATGACCTAATTTGTCCATTTTGACCATTTTGACCAAAACCCCTAAACTGCCTTTAAAGGCCCAATCTCCCCAAATCCATCTCAAATGTCCATCAAATTGGTCCCATTTCCCCCAATTTCAATCCTAAACTCAAATCCACCTTTCATATTACCAATCTAAATCAAATAGAAGCTCAATTGGCCCATGCTTTGAGCCCAATTTTGATCTAACTCAAAACACCCAATTTTGGCCCTATGACTTGGTTCCACCTAATTGAACCCCATGGCCTACTCCATTGGTCTCAATTTGGACCCTAAACTCTTCATAACATTCCTAAACATCAAACTTGACCTTCAATTGGCCTTGGTGAAGCCTCAATTTTATTTAATTTTGACGTAAGTCCGAAAGCCTTAAATTGGCTATGCCTCCAAATTTCACCAAATTGATTGCCTTAACCCCAAAATTGGAACCCAATTTTTGTTGAAAACTCTTTATTATCTTTTGATTGACAATTGTCAACAATCAATTTGGACTTAGCCCAAGCTATCCCAATCTAGACCCAAGTCTAACCCAACATGCCCAAAATGACCAAATCTCCAAAATCTTTCAAATTGACCCTCCAATTGAGCTCAAAATCACTTCAACACTTCACCAAAAATGTCATATATGTGTTATAATTATATTATTGTGTGTTATTGTGTGTTATAAATGTGTTATTATGTGTAATTGTTGTCTTATGTTGTTATAATTATGTTATAGATGTGTTATAGTTGCATTATTGTGTGTTATTATATGCTATAGATGTGTTATTGTGTGTTATTATTGTGTTAATGATAGTGTTATAAATGTGTTATAGATGTATTATTGTGTTTTATAGCTGTGTTATTGAAGTATTATGGTTGTGTTATTGTTTTGTACTTTTGTTATTATTGTATTATTGTGTTATTATGTGTTATTATTGTGTTATTGTGGTGTTACTTGTGTTATAACCCTTCTAACACCACAATGGTACCAATCAAACTTGTATAACATGGATTAATACGACTATAACACAATAATAACACTACTACAACACACAAATAACACAACTATAACACAACCATAATACAGTCAGAACATAACACAACCATAACACCATTATAACACAATCATAACATAATCATAACACATAATAACACAACAATAACACAATCATAACACAATCATAACACACGATAACACTAAAATAACACAATTATAATACAAAATAAGACAACAATTACACAACAATAACATAATAATAACACAATCATAACACACGATAACACAAAAATAACACAATTATAATACAAAATAAGACAACAATTACACAACAATAACATAATAATAACACAATCACAACGTAATCATAACATACGATAACACATCAATAACATAATAATAACATATAATGAGACAACAATTGCACAATTATAACACAACAATAAAACACAATAACTCATATTGAAATTATTTGAATGAAAAATAATATTTCCTTATGTATGTTTGCTTATGCAGGTATATGAATGCAAGAACGTTCAATTTTAGATGCCGTCCTTCTGCAGTGAGGGGTGCACTTGATTCCGTTGGACACATTGTCTCTGAGGAGATCATGAATTTTTTAAGAGAAATAAATGTCAGTCAGTTTTTTAACATGTCTCCTTATCCGCAAGATAATGTGTGGACTCTACATATCATGGGATTTTGGAATAATGAAAGGAGGGCTTTTATGATGGGTGGGAAGATGGAGAAACTCCACACTGACCATGTTGCGGTGTTGTTAAGCATGCCCAATAGAAGATAATCAGTTAGTTGGTGGAAAAGTCCCTCATCTCGTGTTGATGCGAGAGCAATAAAGGAAGATGTGACTAAGTTTTCAGGAGAGTCTTCCACTCCTTTTGAGAAACTATTTCTTAAGTTTTTAATAATAAATTTATTCTTTCCCTCGAGAAATTTTGATGTGCCCGCAGGGCTTTATTCATTTGGGGAGAACGTACAGTCCTTCTCTTCGTTTAACTGGTATGCTGCCATTTGCAATTATATGGTTGATCAAATGAATTTTGTTGCAATCAAAATAAGGTGGAATAAGCCACTTGGTTACATAAGCAAATTTGTGTTTCTTTTATCTGTAAGTTCATATTGTTCACATCAAGAAATTTTCCATTTCACTTATTGTTTTTTGTCTTTCTTGCCTTATGTAAATGGGTTTTTGATATGTGTTATCCGCAGCCTTGGTTTTTCGAGCACACAACACTGTTTACTCCTACTGCACCTAAGGCTAGACCACACATGCTGAGGTGGCTAACAATTCATGGGTAGAAAACACCACAGATTTAAGAAGCCTTTAGGGTGCTCGAGCATGTACATGTAAGTAATTTTTTGTTATAAGATTTTCTTCGAGTAAGTTATGTTTCTATGTTGCTTCACTAAATCTAGGCAAAACATTGTGATTTGTCCCACGCGGTAAGTATCTCATTCTCTTCCCTTCATTACCTCATTTTTTCTATTATACTTGATAGTTTTATAAATTTTTGTTTTTTTTGTAGGTTTGTCTTGCCGTAGATATTGAAGCCCAAGAGGGACATGATCAAATAAATAAAGCACAAGACATTGTTATAAAAGGGGACGAGACACTACCGGAAGACCCCTATGTCAGCACTATTTTTGGTGTAGGGTTTGCCCGTAAGAAGCTGTCGGTCATCGGAATTGAAATCCCGTTGCCCGCTTCGGAAGGACATTTAAAAAAAATTTAGTTTTAAAAAAGATGAAGTCAAACTGACCCCATAATTTTCATAGTTTAGATGAAAGAGCGTTTTACCTCAAATCCTGTATTTATCCCGAAGGATGAACACAAGAATTGAGGGTGAGGCTCGATCAAATAAACTAAAGAAAGTTATGACATCCGTTTGGTCTGCGAAACCAATGTATTGGCCGACAAATTGCCCTATTTAATATAAGGAATTAAATAAGGTTTATATTATGTTGGGTTCGGGAAAAGCTTCCTATAAGGGCAAGCCCCTATAGTTAATTACATCATAGATAACTGAAGTTACCTAAGAATACTCTCGATAAAA
>NW_018238118.1:1491-2498 GCF_001263595.1 Phalaenopsis equestris | reverse complement strand
ACTTAGTCCAAATGAATTTACTAAACTCAACTTAATGAGTTCCATAATTTCATTTAGACCATGGGAAGCCTCGTTAGCAACCGTAGGTTACCTCCTCCGAGGGGTTCCCGATCTTGTATTTAGTTGAAGTTGAAGTTGAAGTTGTATTTTGTGTGATGTTTGTGCTTAAATTTTGAGTTGTTTTATATTTTGAAAAGTTATGAGGTATTTTTGTTTGAAATTTTGTTTTTTGGTTTTGGTTTTGTTTTGTTTTTTAACATGCAAGTATTTTTTATGCAGTAAATATGGTATAAGCATAAAAGAAAAGCAGTAGAAAAGTACAAGCAAGAAAGACAGTGGTAAAAAAAATTGTAAAAGCGTACCTGGCGAGTCTTCTCGTTCCACCACCTGAAACTCAAAAGTCATGTTAGGGCAGTTTATATGAAACAGAGAAGTAAAATTTTGACGGCCCATCGAACCCTAAGTTATATCTTGGTGGGTCCTTAAGAGTTTAATTAAGGATGATGTTACCAAGCAAATTATATTAAGTTCAGTAGATCTCCGAGGTATCCAACAGATCTAGAGAAAGAAGCAGGTCCGTGTTACTCTCTCACTGCCTGGTCGAAAATCCCGAGTTCTTTTAAACATATTATGTTGCTTAATAATCCATCCTGTAAATACCCTTAGTGCTGAGCGAGCATTGATGTCTCAATTATCCCTAAGAGTAAGATAATTATCATCTCTAATTTAATACTAAAAATTATGTGGGTGAAGACTCTTAAGAGACAAATTAGTGTTATTAAGAACACTTAACAAAATTTTAGTCCTATTAGGACTTGTGGAGTAAAAATAAAATGTTTCATATGTTGGAAAATATGTTTTATATTTTTGAAAAATCTCTCTGAGGTCAAAAAACTCAGAGAAATTTATTTTATATTTTTCTGATTTTTATTTGATTTTTTAGAATTATTTTTAGTAAAAATTCTATTTTTAAGCCTTAAAAATCATTTTAAGGTTTAAAAATAAAT
>NW_018238118.1:0-1057 GCF_001263595.1 Phalaenopsis equestris | reverse complement strand
CTAGCCATAGGGAACTTACATGAATTTTTGTAGAATTTTCTAAGCCACATACAATTTTCTATAATTATTTGAATAGAAAATGCATAAAAATTTAGAAAATTAAGATCTTTTATGTCTTTAGAAAAATGCTCAAATTGTGCACCTAGACAGAGGCTACAACATATCAAAATTTGGGGTCAAGGTGATAATCCAATATGAATGGAGAATTGAAAAACCCTTAACTTTAATTCATTTTTTAAAAATAATCTATGCATCAAATTAATGTGAAAATAATTCCATATGATTTTCCTCTGTTTATTGAGCAAGAGGGTATATTTATTTTATTTTTATGAGTTTTCTATGAAAAGTTACGAATTTTTGAAGTTTAGGGGTATTTTCTGAATTTTTTAAATATCCCTATTTATTTTTTCAAACCACGGGCTGACTGGATCATCGGATCCATCGAACAGCAACGCGGTGCGCTCCTATTTGATGCCGCCTTCCGAGTCAACTGCCACGCGTCCCGCCGTATCGTTCCAAAGGTTTATCCGGCTTGATCTCCGCCATCCATTCAATACACGCGAGAATGGACGACATCCGTTCATCGTCCCCGATGGCCTTAACCGAGAGCCGTTCAACTTAAAACCTTAATATCTCTCTCGTTTCTTAATGGATTTTGATGATTTTTTTTCTTTAAATTTTTTGTCTTGAAGAGACGAACACATCTATATGGTAAACATACTATGAAATCAAGCCATCATAAATGGAGAGCTCGCGAAGGCTCGGGAGAGTGAGTGAGGTTATACCTTTGCTTCGAGAGGTTTGGCCTCAATCAGAGATTCTTCACACCTTCGTTGGCTCCCAAAGAGCTTAGGGATGAAGCCTTTGGCTCTGGTGTAAGGCCTATATATGATTTCAACCACAACCGATTTTGGGTGTTGGTTGAGAGCTATGGTAGAGGCTCTGTGGAAGGGGGATTTGATGGGGCTTTGGCTTCTTTCACTCTTGTGAAGGTGTAGAGCGAATTAATTTGGGGTTGGTGTTGTGTAGGTTGAGATTGTATTTTGTCCTGGTTTCG
>NW_018238117.1:0-1039 GCF_001263595.1 Phalaenopsis equestris | reverse complement strand
GTAATAAGGTTTATAAGCTTGATTCCCTTGATTGTAGGATTTTTCCAATGGGTTAGTAGTATTGTTTCCCCATTGTAGATTTGCAGCATTAGAGTTATTGTTACTCCAACTAAAATTTGGATGATTCTTCCATCCAGGATTATAATAATTGGCATAAGGGTTATTAGAACGATTGTTTATTACACTTAAAATCTCATAAGAAGATCGAGATTCTATCATTTGTCCCAATCAGTTTTCCTAAAGCACAGGTGATGTCTGAGAATAATTCATTCCATATTGATCTATCTTCTTTGTTATAGTAGCTATTTGGGCAGCTAACATAGATATTGCATCAGAATTATGAATACTAGCTACTCTTTTTGGATTTACCTTTTCAGAGGGCCATTGAAAATTATTTGTAACCATCTCTTCAATTAATGAATATGCTTCATCGAATGGTTTTGACATTAATGATCCACCAATAGTAGCATCAATTATCGATCTAAGAGATCCAACCAACCCATTATAAAAAGTTTGATTTATTAACTAATCTGGCAACGCATGGTGTGGACACTTTCTAAGGAGATCTTTAAATCTTTCTCAGGCTTCATAAATTGATTCCCCTTCAAAGTGACAAAAAGATGTGATATCATTTTTAAGCTTAGCAGTTTTTGAAGGTGAGGAATATTTAGATAAGAATTTTTGTGATAAATCTCCCCATGTTCTAGATCTAGGTGCTAATGAGTTTAACCACATCTTAGCTTTATCCCTTGGCGAAAAAGGAAAAATTCTAAGCCAATAGCATCATTCGACACTCCATCATATTTATATGTAGCACACAATTCTAGAAAACTAGCAAGGTGTAAATTAGGATTTTCAGTAGGTGCTCCTCCAAAGTGATTGTTTTGTATCATTTTGATAATAGCAAGTTTTAGCTCAAATGAGTTGGCAGCTATAGCAGGGTTTTGTATACATAAATGAATTTTATCTGCTGTAGGATTAGCATAATCTCTTAAAGGACTCTCATGATGTTCATTTTCATTTCCAACATTATTTAAAT
>NW_018238116.1:499-1521 GCF_001263595.1 Phalaenopsis equestris | reverse complement strand
AATTTTAATCACTATTGCAATAAAAATAACAAAATTTAGATTTTTTGGAAGCATGGGTTTCATTTAAATATCATTGAGGATGACTCTCAGTTTGTCCTTACAAATTTTAAATTGGATAATTTTCATGGGTGGGCCACTTTTGTTTATGCTAACTCTATTTTACGTGGCAAACTCTTACTTTGGGATAAATTGATTTACATGGGGGAAAGGATCAATGAAAATTGGGTTTTCAGAGGTGATTTTAATATGATTATGAAACCTGCTGAAAAGAGAGGTGGCAAAAGATGTGAGATTTCTCTTATCAACAGGTTTTGTGATAAGATTGTCGATGCTGGTTTGTATGAATTAGGTTACTCTGGTTCTCCTTACACTTGGCGTCGTGGTCTACTATCACAACATTTGGATCGTTTTCTTGCTAACAGGCCTTTCCTAGCTTATTATCCAATTTCTAAAGTCTAACACTTAAACGCTGTGGCTTCTGATCATAACCCCATTTTACTTACACTAGCTTTTTTTAATTCCCCTTCATGTTATAAATTTAAGTTCTTTAATATCTGGACCAACCATGATTCCTTCTTAGCTCTCATTAAGCAGGCTTGGATCTCTGATACTACTAGCACCCCTTGGCATATTTTATGGCAGGTTCATAAAAAAGTAGCACATCATTTACGGAAATGGAATTACCAAGTTTTTGGTAATGTACATACTAAAGTTATTGAAGCGCAGAAAAAAAAAGTTGATTTATTTGAATCAGAAGACTATTGTACTATGTAATGGGCTAATGATGTAGCACAAGCTCATGATCTCAAGCTCATGACTCCCTTCTGCAAGCCATTGATTTAGAGGAAGGTTTCCTGAAGCAAAAAGCTAATGATGTTTATTTTGCTTGTGGCGATAAGAACACCAAAGTTTTTCATGCATCCATAAAGCAAAGACATAACTTTAACAATATCCTCAAAATCAAATCTTTTAAGGGTAAATCTCTCACCGATCCTGATGTGATTGGTAACAGTGCGGTTCAG
>NW_018238116.1:0-453 GCF_001263595.1 Phalaenopsis equestris | reverse complement strand
ATGTGGATCTTTTCAAGGAGGAAAAGGATTGTACCTCTTCTCTTGCTCTTACTGATGTCCCTACTGAAGAAGAGATCCTTACCGCTTTTAAAGGTATTAACCCCAATAAGGCCCCCAAGCCTGATGGCTTTACCTCAACTTTCTATATTACTTGTTGGGACATTATTAAGAAGGAAGTGATAAGTGTCATTCAAAGTTTTTTCTTGGGTGACAACCCGGGTAAATATTTCATTTCTCCATAATCGTGCTTATCCCCAAAAATAATGATAAACTTTGTTGGGATAACTTTTGACCTATCTCCCTTACCTCTATCATTTCCAAAGTAATAAGTAAGATTATTGTGGCTCATTTACAACCTCATTTGACAACCATCATCTCTCCTTAATAATCTGCTTTCATTCAGGGTAGGGAAATTTCCGATAATATTCTCCTTGCTCAAGAAATTATTGAAGA
>NW_018238115.1:0-782 GCF_001263595.1 Phalaenopsis equestris | reverse complement strand
AAAATTAAGTATTGCAGATACTATTATTTTCGGATGACGAAATTGGACTCGCCTAAAACTAGAGGGACAACTAATATGTCACAAATAAATTTTCATCATCCGACATGAATCTTAAGACATGACATCAATCTTGAGATAATCCTTTGAGCAAAACATTCAAACTTCAATTAAGAGTCATCGAGAGCTCCGATTTCAGTAAAACTGACTGACTCAATGAGACGAAACCAATAATATCAAAATTGGTTAAATCTCAATTCAAGCTCATATTAAGTCATTAAACTACTCTTAAAAAATTTTCAGACATATTTAGAAGGTCAAACAAATGTCGAATCTAGCAAGTCTATAGCCAACTCGAGCCTCTCGACAAGACGAATCTAACGAGTCAAAGATTGTTAAATCTCGATATCGTTAAGACACTCAAACGTCCATTAAACGCCGTTTGATTGAAGAAAGCTATTTGGACTATTGGATCAAAGTGGTTGAAATCCTTGCATTAATTGCACCTAGAACAATATAAATAGAGTCTCAATCCTCTTATGAGGGATAGGGGAGCTTGAAGCTTGAGAAAGAACTTGAAACTTTGAGAATATGTTGTTTCCAAATAACTCTTGATTAAATTTTTAAATAGCACAATTCCTTCTAAAAAAATAGCACAATTCTATCCTTAAGTGTGTCAAATATTGACAATTTTTTTTTACTTATAAATGAATAGAACACAACAAAAAATTACTTATTCATATTCAACAAATTTTAGATCAATAATTAAATAACAATATTTTATT
>NW_018238114.1:0-1027 GCF_001263595.1 Phalaenopsis equestris | reverse complement strand
AAAAATGTCATAATTCTTATTTTGGGAGACATTTTCGTGTTGATGAAATAGCATAACAAATTCTACAATCTAGATTTTATTAGTCTACAATTTTTAGAGATGTTAATGCTTATGTCAAAACTTGTGATAGATGTCAAAGAGTATGCAATATTTCTAGAAGAAATGAGATGCCCCTCAATTATATTCTAGAAGTTGGAATATTTGATGTTTGGGGATTAGATTTCATGGGACCATTTATACAATCTTTCGAAAGTTTATATATTATGTTATCAGTGGATTATGTATCCAAATGGATAGAAGCTGTTGCTTTACCTAGATGTTATGCTCAAAGTGTTGCAAAATTTTTGAAAATGAACATATTTTATAGATTTGGGATGCCGAGAGTTATCATTACTGATGGGGGAAGTCATTTTAGAAACGCCACTATGGAGAAGTTATTAAAGAAATATCATATAAATCATACGATTGTTACTACTTATTTTCCTCAGACAAGTGGTTTGGCCAAATTATCCAATCGAGAAAATGAAAGAATTATGAAAAAATCTATGAATTCAACAAAAATGGATTGGTCAGTCAAACTTGACTATGCTTTGTGGGCTTATAGGACTGCATATAGAACTCTCCTATAGGAATGTCCTCATATAGGCTAATATTTGAGAAAACTTGTCACTTACCAGTTGAACTTGAGCATAAAGCATATTGGGTTATTAAAGAGTTCAATTATAATTTAAAATATGCTGGTTAGAAAAGATTGTTACAATTAAATGTGCTTGAGAGATAAGGAATGAATCTTATGGAGTGCTAAGATTTATAAAAAAAAGATGAAAATGTGGCATGATCGAAGGATTCTTACTAAAAATATTTAGCCAGGGTAACAAGTTTTGCTATATAATGCAAGTTTAAGATTATTTCCTGAAAAACTTAAGTTCAGGTGGATGGGCCCATGTGTTGAGATAAAAATTTATCCTTATGAAGCTGTGGATATTGTCGGTGTTATTTCGGGGATGATTTGGTTGTGGGGTTGCCC
>NW_018238113.1:0-762 GCF_001263595.1 Phalaenopsis equestris | reverse complement strand
AAAAAAAAGAAAAGAAAAAGAGAAATAAAAGAAAACAAAAAAGAGAAAAAAAATTGGAAGGTGAAGCTTGAGGATTAGTGCCTAATCAAAAATTGGTTCTATATTTGATCTTTTTAAAGTATAAGACTTGAGGAACTCTTAAGCTTATAGATATAATATAGTAAGTAAAATTATTTTTAATAAAAAATTTTAAGTACATATAATAAAAGAACTAAAATTCTAAATTTGGAAAATCTACAATACATTTTTGAATTAGATAGAAACTCATATTTTCATCTTTCTTAACTTTAAGAATTTGTAAACTTTAAATTGGTCTCATTTACTGAATATTTTTTTTCTAAATTAGAGTGCTATATTTCTAAATCAATATTTTAGTAATTCCTAAAGAAACTCATATACATGTCATACATATTTAGTTTTTAAAGATTGAAGTGTCACTTGAGGACAAGTAACATTTTAAGTTTGGGAGATTTTGACACACCTAAAAGTTTTTAGACACATTTTTATACCTATTTTTGAGATATTGCACTTTAATGGAAGGTATTTTTGTGTTTTTCTTGCAGATACAGGTAAAAAGGGTGAAAAATGCTTAAAGGAGTGCAAAATGATCAAATTTAGAGCAAAAAGGTGAAAAATGTGCAAAAGAGTTTTAGCGCCTAAGCGTCAGATCCAGTGCTTAAGCGCTGGTTAAACAGAAAAGGTCTTGCTTAAGCGCCAGAGGCCTGATGCTTAGGCGTCTGTGGCAGTTATTGGATGAGTAAA
>NW_018238112.1:0-861 GCF_001263595.1 Phalaenopsis equestris | reverse complement strand
CTAAATACTAAACTTCCAAATCTAAAATTACAAAATTTAAACAAAATTTTTGCTATGACGGAAAGTTAAAATTTAAGAAAGCATCCTCCCATTTACAATGAGTATATGAATTGTGAAGAAATCAAAATCACTTGAAAAAATGTATAAAAATTGTTTTGTGCAAAAAATAAGCACTCCTATTTTTTACCCTCTTTCGAGTGCAAAGAAGAATATTGACTAATCCAGAGTTTAATCCCTAATTCTGCGGTTAGGCTGGGTGGGAGGATACCGACTACCACTCCAGAGCTCCCACTACTCCCTCACTTGAGGGCTAACAATCTTGCATTAGTTTCCAAACAACTGGATCAAATTGAGGATTTTAATTTGTCCCTTTAAAATCTCCAATTTTGCATCCAACAAAGAATATTTCCCTATTTATTTGCATTCAACCCCATGGATGAAATCCTCTCCCATGGAATCAAATGTGATTCTCACTATGTTGTAGAAATCAAAGCCCTTTTGGAACATATGTTTCTCAACACATATTAGCATTTCAATTGGCCAAATTGAAAAGTAAATGAAGATCAAGGTTCAAATCATCACAAATTTTTGACATTTCAAACCGTATAAAACAAAATCAATTCTTTACAAAACCATATCTCAAAGTTGGGAGAAGGATAAAGAAGACTACTAAGAATTCATGAGAAGGATATGACAAAACATGGATTTCATATATAAAAATAAGTTTACAAAATAAAAGAAATAAAAATACAACTTATCTTACAATCCTTCCTAAGAAAATCCCCATAAGTTCTCTCATGTCTTTCTCTCTTTACAATCACTCCCGATTCTTTCCTAGAAGTGAAATGAAGAAGAAATCTC
>NW_018238111.1:0-760 GCF_001263595.1 Phalaenopsis equestris | reverse complement strand
AGTGAAGAATATGTTTGAACTTAATCTATGCATGATCTATGCACGAAACATTTTATTTAGTATTGCTTGCTTTAGTTAATTGATGTGTTGGTTGCATTTACTTTTGTTGTGGAACTTTATCGATGTTTGTGTTTAGAATTTTGATGTTTAGATTTCAATGTTAGGATATTTTGGTTTGTTTTAAACACTGAAATAGATGTTTGTTGGCTTGACAAATGTTAGTTTGTGATAGCGTGGATTTTATATATAAAAGTGAGTTTTGTGTTTTTTTTTGTGAAATATGGATGCTAGAGTAATGTTTAATTATGCTTATAAGGGTTCATTTGAGTTAATTAGAGAAAGACGTAAAGCGGTAGGGAGTAGATTTTCACAGAAAATGAAATCTGAAAAAATTCAAGTGTCGGTGCATGATGCGCCAAATTCCCAAAAACGTCTGATTGCCTAAAAAACTACAAAATTGCACACTAAAACTCCATTTTTAATGCTTTGTTCATCTCCTAACTCTAAACCTTGACCTAGGGCTTCACATTGAGCGCGATAGAGAAGATTTCAGAGGCTAAAAATCGTAGATTTCATCTTCTCTTCGTAAAAGCTTCACTTTAACTTAGAAACTTAGAAATTTTTTTATTTTCACCATGGATTTTTCCTACATTATGGAAATCCAAAAATTGGGATTTTTTATGAAAAAGCTTGAAGAAAACTCATGGTGAAAAGTTTCTTATCTCATAATCTTACTTGGGGAGTTAGATTTTTTATTTTG
>NW_018238110.1:0-776 GCF_001263595.1 Phalaenopsis equestris | reverse complement strand
GACTTGAAGAACTGGAGAGTCTCGAGGTAAAACGACTAGAAGCACAACAACATTTGGATCTCTACCATGCAAAGATGGTACAAGCCCATGACAAATTGGTCGGCCCAAGAACATTCAAAATTGGTGACCTCGTACTCATGCTCAAAAGACCTATTTTTGCTCGCCGGAAAATAGGTGAAAATTTTGAGCCAACTTGGGAGGGACCATTTATCGTTGAGAAAGTTTATACAGAAGGAGCATACCAGTTAGTGGACTTCCGGGGTGAAAGACCCATGTTACCGGTAAATGGACGATATCTAAAAACCTATTACGCAGCCTGATGTCGCCTGCCTCTGCTTGCCTCTGCTTCCTTTGAAACTTTGAAACTTTGATTGTTTTAGGGTTATCTATATGGTCATATGTCTATGATCGGGTCCAAATTTTGTAATTAATCTCATATATAATGAAGATTTTCAGAAAATTTTTGAACTTCACATGTTCTCTTTTCTATTTTTGAATTTAAATATTCCATTAAATTAAACAAAACTCACACATAAAATGAGTGACCATTTTCACCAAAACAAACTAAAATTTACTTTAATGGATACTCTATTTTGTTCTTGTTCATGTCAAACTTTGGCCTACTGACGTTTCTTTCTGTCGTCTGCAGAAAAAATGTCAGGACAGAGGCTGATCTTTACCTTCCAAAACGGCTAGAACCTCGCATTGAAAGAAGAGATGGCACCACAAGGAGGTGTCATAAGATTTCAACATGGATTTCAACCAGATTGATATGG
>NW_018238109.1:0-266 GCF_001263595.1 Phalaenopsis equestris | reverse complement strand
AAATACTCTTCCCCCACTCCTCAGACATCTTTTTAATCCATCCTAGTGTTGAATTTAAGAAATTAATTAATTGCAAATTGTAAATCCATTAAATCCATCCTGCTGCTGAATTTAGTAAATCTGGATTTTAGTCAAATGAAGGTAAAATTTGGGGCCATAAATCTGAAAAATTCATAAATCCATGGAACTCCTATATTTTGGCGCTTGGTTGAATTTGGTAATACCCCTATATATTAGATATGTAAATACATAAGAATTATGTGGTA
>NW_018238108.1:0-457 GCF_001263595.1 Phalaenopsis equestris | reverse complement strand
CTAGCTATTAATATTCTATACTTAAATTAAAATAAAAAAAAAGTGAAAAAAAACAAAGTAAAGTACAATATTTAAAGTTAAACTACTCTAGTGAAATGTTACTAAATATGTAGATGTACAACTACCACAGTTAAGTTAAACTAAATGTTAAACTTTCAAAAGTAAAATTATTAAAATAAAACAAAGATTTTTTGTTGACGAAAACTTCAAGTATCAGAAAACACATTTCCTCTTTATAATGAAAATATGGCTTTTTCATTTGAAAAATATATTTAAAAACTATTTTGCGCTAAATAGGAGCAATTCTATTGTCTACCCTCTTCCGAGCACTATAAGGAAAATTCGCTAATCCAGAGTTTGGTCCCTAATTTTGTGGTTAGGCTGGGAGGATACCGACTGTCACTCAGAGCTCCCACTACCCTCTCACCTGAGGGCTAACATGCTTGCATTAGTTTCC
>NW_018238107.1:0-7456 GCF_001263595.1 Phalaenopsis equestris | reverse complement strand
CCCCAACCCTTGGTTAGCCGAGCGTTAGAAGAATGTTGAGGAAAGATTCTTTTTACAACTTCATAATGCGACCATGTCATGGTTTTGGAGGGTGTATATTTCTTGGGTAAATTTTCTCTATTTCTAAAAGAGATAATTCCAACTTGCTATCAGATATTTCTTTTCGATTCAGTACTCTTAAAAAAAGAATTTTGACATATTTATTATGATTTATGATTATGAAAAATAATCTCATTACTTCTGATCATGTGGTTTCTACACTTGAAGAATAAAACCAAGGGTGTATTGCTCAAATTATTAGCATAGTACTGGGTGTCATTTTTCCAACAGTCAAGATGCCTAATATTTAGAATGCTTTGATAATTAAAGGTCCAGATATTGTTGGTCATCAAATTAATGTAACTTGTGAAGTACAACAAGTATTAGGAAATAATTGAGCAAGAGCTATAGCTATGAGTGCTACAGATGGTCTAATGAGAGGAATGAAAGTGATTGACACGGGAGATCCTCTAAGTGTTCCGGTCGGAGGAGCTACTCTCAAACAGTAAAACATGAAGTTGTCGGTGCTTTGACATCGTATGGGGCACTGGAAGTAGCTATGAGGGAATTGTGTGAGAGGTTGTTGCTTCCCCGATGACGCTCAAGATACAGGGATTCAAGTTGTGGATCTTTTAGCCCCCTATCGCCGTGGAGGAAAAATTGGACTATTTGGGGGAGATGGAGTGGGTAAAACAGTACTCATCATGGAATTGATGTGTGGCTGAGGGGAGGAGAGAAAGAACACATGCATTGAATTCTGTTTTTGTTCTCGAATCTATGATAAGGAGCTAAGGAAGAATGATGATCAAGAAGTCCATTACTGAGAAGTAGTAATCTGATCTTGTCTTGCTTACTGGGAGAGAGGAAACTTCCTTAAACATTGCATCTATTGCATGAAAATCAAAAAGTGTGACAAAAGAATGCAAAGTGAAAACTATGGATGTACAAAATGAGACATATCATCACTCAGAATGGATGTACAATAACTAGAAGCATTTACATGTTTAAAAAAACTCCTTTCTAAAGCTAAAGTAGCACAAAAGTGAGCTGCCCAGTTGCAATCTCTCTGAGTGTGAAGGAACAACACTTGCTTCAAAGAAGCCAAAAAAGCAATATCTTGGCTAAGTCTCAGATGGCCCTTCCAGAAACTCCTGGTCACCGAGTCACACATAAGGCAGATGATGTTGAGAGTTTTACCTTCAAGAAGGACCCCTTGCATTCGTACATCCATGGCTCAATGATTAGTTGGATAGTAAAAATAGCTTGGAGTTCAAACCTGGCGATGTCCCAATGCTCAAATTTGTGACCCTAGCAACAATGTTGTTACCTTGCTCATCACGAAGAATTGTACCAGTCCCAGCCACACCGGAGGAGGAAAGAGCCCCATCAACATTGATCCATCCAAGAGGGGGGGATTGGGATGCCAGAAGGAAGGGGATAACAACCTCTTTGGTTGGCTCGCATTCCACTGCTCCCGGAATGGGAAGAGATGCATGTCGGTGAGGGCTTCAAGGATGGAGACAGCAAGAGTAACCGGAGTGCCATGCGTTTGACCATGAACCTTCGCGTTCCTAGCTCTCCAATAATGATGAACTGCATAAGAAAACATACAGGCAAAGTGGATGTTAGTGGTGAAAACCTGAGTAAGCCCACGGAGGGCATCCGTAACGCTAGAAAATGTTGGCAAAGAGAATCTCCAATTGGCAAGGCTTTGTGCCACCGACTTCAACAACAAACAACTAGACACGATGTGCAATTGGTTCTCAATCTACTTACAACCCCAAGGGCAAAGGGCTGCCTCCGTTAGGCCACATTTTAGGAGCCAAGCTTTTGTTGGAATGGAATTTTGCACCACTCGCCACCAAAAGTTGGAGATTTTTTAGAAGAGTGACATCAAAAAAGCAAGGCCATTTGGCAAGAGGCCTGTCACAGGTCCATGTATCTTCTAAGGCATTAATGATTTCCCCATCTTGAATTTTCCAACGTGTAATGGTCTTTAGGGATAGTGATAAAAACATTGCTTATCTATCTTGAGAAAGAGGATAGATAGAAAGATAACTAGGTTAATGTCTTCCATCTTCGTCTGCTATAACCTTCAAGGAAGAAAAGAGGAAGATGCAAAAGGGCAAGACAGATGATAAGAGGATGCATCTTTGCATCTTTTGGTTTGGATCTATATATAGGGGCTCGAATGCCTAAGAACTCCTCCTTCTATTTGCTGACCTAATCACTAGAGCGGCGACCGTCAACTCCCTTTCAATGGAGGTTATTGCCGATCTAGTCACAAAAGTTTCGGTGGATCAAGAGTCTGCTGAGGTTCCTCCCACCTATTTAGTTCTCAGATTCTCTTTCTTCTTCGAACTTACACTGTAATTAAAACAAAAAAAAATTAATAAAAAAACTGATTATTTTTTTATGATTACTGAATGATGCAATATTTGAACCCCCATTGAATTTCATGCTCGTAATTCTTATAAATATGGAGTAAGGGATGTGTTTTCCCTATCTTCCTCTAATTGTCTTCACTCAGTCTATCTAATTTCTGATCTCCAACATGGTGAATAATCCATCTTTTAAAGTTAATAAGTATTGCAAAGGTGACTACTGACGGGCTTTCGAGGATTTGAGGTGGGAAACTAAATCCTGCCCAGCGGGTGAACAAAGGTAGATGGTGATGAAGAAGAAAAGAGAAGCTAAATCTATAAGATCATGTGGGGTCATCAGATTCACTCCACATTTTTCCTCATGAGGAGGTGCAAGCATATAAAGGTGACTGCCCAAAGGAACGGTTAGTCAGTCAGTCTGCTCCTACTCATACTCCATCAACACTATCTAAGGGAGTAGAGCAAGAAGTTTTTGGTGCTTTGGCATCACAGGGGGCACCATAAGTGGCTATAGAGAGAACTTTGTTTGTTGTTACTACTTTCCTGATGTTGCTTGATGTTCATGGTACTGCTGACCCCTAGTTAGCCGAGGGGTAGAGGAGTGTTGAGGAAGGATTCTTTTTTACAACTTCATAATGGGACTACATCATGAGTATGGAGGGTGCATATTTCTTGAGTAAATTTTCTCTTTTTCTAAAATATTCTTTTAATTGTCTTTTAATGCAGCTGACCTAATCACTAGTGTGGTGACTGTCAACTCCCCTTCAGCAGAGGTTGCCGCTAATCTGGTTGCAGACATTGCGGTGGATCAAGGGACTGATGAGGTTCCACCTACCAGACTAAGTCTAGTTGTAGCTGCTCATGTCCCTCAGAGGAGGTAGAAGAAAAGGTGGCCCACATACTGGAATCCCTTGAATCAATGAAATGTCAATTGTGTGAGATAGAGGACTTCTTCATTCGAGAGTCGGGTTTTCTCAAAGAATAAGAGATGCACCTGCCAATAGTGTGGGTAAATAAGAGAGTCTAGAGGAGAAAATGGTAGGCATTCCTACTCAGGAAGTTAAACTCTACAAGGAAGTAACAATGCATCGGGTGGAGTGGCTGGCCCGATGAGAGCCATCTTTGACTATTTGGATCCAATTTGAAATAGATAGAGTATATATTTTTAAGTTAGGAAACAACTATTGTATAAGCGGTTGTTTCAACGAGGTTATGTCTTGGCTGAAGCAAATACCAATTGTCTTGTAAAGTATATTATTGAGTAGTTGTCGAGCAGTTAATTTAAATATTTTCTTATGAAATAAATGTTAAATTTTATATCTCACTTAGTGTGTTTGATATGACTTCCTTTCCAAGATTTAGAGTGGCAAATGAGTTGGCTATCCCTGCGACTATTCGACTTCCTTCCACTCTCAACAAATAGGGCTCAATAATTAGAGAATTTTTCTTGGCTATTTTTGTTTCCTCCAACTCTATTTGTTGGTTTTTTTTTCTTTAATTACTTTCTCTTTATCTCACATCTCATGTAGCCTAAGTATTCTCAAGATTTTCTTGGCTCTATCCAAGCTGAGGAGGTGTCCACCCTGTCAAAATGTTGGGTAGAGTTTCTTCAAAACTCCTATGTTTATTACAAGTCAGTGGTCCTACAGACAGTCATGAATAATGATGGAGTGACCAACAATATTGATAATTATTTGGTCTCCTATTGATAAAAATTTAAATGTGGACTAAGGTTGGTTTTTCGGCAGAAACTGGAAGCGGTCCTTAGCTGCTACAGTATTATCTAGTCACAAGCTAGTAATGTCAGACTCCATCACCACTATAATGATGTTTGTTTTCTTTCTTAGGCTATTGAGTATCCTTTGGCTAGCTGACCTTTTCTTCTACTTCTTCATTTTTAAGGTCAATAAGGATGGCTATGTAGTATTCTTGGTTGGCTTCAAATTCTGGTTGGTGGGGCTTGAGAATAAGATCAAGGATTGGAAATTGAGGTTTCTGGTTGGTTTCTACTGAGGAGGTTGGGTGATCAATTTTTGACTCGTTATAAGAACCATCAATAAGATAAAGACCCTATCGAGATCCCTGAATGTATATAGGGTCATGATTAAAGAGCGAGAGCTATCATTGTACCAATACTTGGACTCCAACATTCTTAAGAAGGCTTTGTGATTGAAGGAGCTTGGTGTTATGATCAACAAATCATGGGAGTCCTACGGTGTTTAGGAGATGAATCAAAAGGAGAAGGTTGCTACCAAGGTGATCAAAAAGAAGCTGAGTTGACAAGTGGTCCATTTTAAAAAATAATAACTAGTTGAAAAAATTTTTGTGGGACCATTTTTTATGCATGAAAATTGTAAGTGCAAATTTAACCTAAAATCTATGTCTGATGACCACCAAACTAGTTTACATGCTCCTCACATGTGATTATAAAGATTATGACTATGGAAAAAATGATAATTTTAGTATTTGTAGGCATTATTCACGCATGAAAATTTGAACTACAGAATTTTACATAAAATTTTATCAGTCGATTATCAAATTTATTTGCATAGTTTATATATATATGACGATAAACATCATGCAGAGTTCTATAATAATCTAAAGAGAGAAAATGATAATTTTGGAGTTTCTATTGATTAAGGCTGATTTTGTGTCAATTTTATGGTTTGTTTAAAGCTAGTTATATTTAGAGTTTGTTTTAATTTGATTGATTTCAATTGTATTTTATCTAGATTACAATATTATTGAATTATGGATTGACTTAAGATTCAACTCAAGTGATGTAAAATTAAATACATGCCATGGAAATGGTTGACCAAAAAATGAGTTCAAATATATTATGTATGTAAAACAAAATATTTTTGTCAAATGAATGAATAAATAAAAATCTGGTGGCAATCATGAAGCGCTAGAAAACTAAAGAATCTAAAAAGACCCAAACAACATGGACCAATTGTTTCTCTTGTTGATCGAAAAACTAGGAAATTTAACCAAATCTAAATTCAAATATCAAATACAAAGAAAAGCAATTAAAATTCAACAACAAAAGTAACATATAAATAAATCAATTGTAAACCCTAAGTAAGCCAAGATAGAATTAAAATCTTAGTCCATACACACCCATATAATAAGCTAAGCATAGAAGCCTAGGTTAGATTACTAGTTACCCCTAGTTAGTCCTAAGGATTAGGACATATAAAACCCCAAGCCCTTAACCCCTTTCGACTATGTAGTTTTCCTAGAATAAACTAACCTACAATTACTGAAAACTAAATATCTAGCACTTAATAGTTAATAAGGACTACACTAACAATCCTTTTGACAATAGTAGAAGACTTTGACTATTTGGTTTGTTAATAATATAAGACTACTGACCCAAAATGATAAAAAGATTGTGGGTATCTTGATCGGGGATGTTTTACCCAAATTTTAGGTTGGCCCACCAATTTAATCCCCTTATAGAGTCAATATTTACATAAAATTATGCTTTTAACTTCTATCTAAAAATCAAATTCAACCTTTCAACTAATTTTTTTAATCAAACTTTCCAAATAAATCCTTTCAACTTAAATCTCTCAATTTAAATCATTCAACTCAAACTTTTAAAATTAAAATTTTCAACTTAAACTGTTTAAGCAAAAAAAATTTAACTTAAAACTTTTAAATCAAATCCTTAAATCAATCTTTTTTATTCAAACCTTAAATTTCTTCTCGCAAGCCAAAATTTTTAAACCTAACAAATTGCACAGAAATGCAATAAATCCTATCCTTTCTAAATTTCATTATCACTTCTTCCTAATTTTATGAATAAGTCATCCAATAATTTTCTAATTTTAGTGCCCGAGGTATGCCTTCTTTCAGAGTTAGTTAATCCTTTCATAAGACTTTCCATGAAACATCATCACCGGACTGTAAGTCCCAACTTTTGAATTTTATAAATAACACCTTTAAATCTTGTGTCTATCCATTGAAAATCTTAAAACACAAATCTTAGAATATCAAACAATGAAATCTTTAATGTACAAGGTAATACTTTAATTGAGAGTTTTTTCAGAGGTCACAACTCGTGGGATGTATTTAACTATGAGGGTTTTCTCTTATAAGAACACTAGACCCCGTAATTAAAATAAACTCTATCTTACACTCGTGACTTAGGAAAAAAATCTATGGTTAATGTAGACCCCTAAATCTTAATTTTTTTTTTAAAGATTAGATGTATTTTAAGGTTATATTTCAATATCTAAAGATAGTATATTATTTATTAAATGGCGTATCTAATCACTTAAATAGAAATCGTTCAAGATCTGTGGTGGACACATCACAATGACTTGAAGGAAAAAATATCTAACCACTCTTATATGGAAGTTTAAAGAATACCTACATAGTTGAGATGATCAAAATGATTACAATATCTTGGTTGGTCATCACAAAACCACAAAAGATCCTTTAAGCTAAGTCATAAGTTTCTCCTTCTTTGTCCAAGAATTTGATCAGATGATGAATTACCTTGATTGAATAGTGGGATAAATAGTGTAACTTAAAAAGAACTTGATTGAGGAACTTTTTGTATAACTTACTGAAGCTTCAAGCTGCTTTAGAGAAGAAGCTAAAGTAGTGGATAAAGGTAATTAAAGGTGTCCTTGTTCTGGGTGTGAGGAATATAGTGGACGGAAGCCAAGGGAATTGAAGGGAATTGAGGCTTGGGTGGATTAAGGGAAACAAAACCTATCGAGGGAATAAGGGAGGAAATGAATTTGAATTTTTAGGGTGGATGTTGTTAAAGGGTGCATTTAGGGCGACGATGCAGTGTTACACCACAGTTTTACCTATTTAGCAATATTGTATTTTGCCTGCATTTTTGAAAAGCTATAGCTGAAAGTATTGTTTTACCACCGCAATTTTTTGAATAGTAGCTTTCAACTACATAATCAAACATTTAAAGTTTTCCCAAATAAACTAAAAGTAGACTGGACAATGGAGAGCTACCACTTGTAATTGATCAAAAGGGTTATGCCAAAGAGAGGGATGTCTAT
>NW_018238106.1:0-10815 GCF_001263595.1 Phalaenopsis equestris | reverse complement strand
TGATGGAGCGAAGATATTTTATGCTCTGTTCCCCTTGCGCCTCTTTGGCCCTAAGATGGTTTTAAGGGATGTTTTTTTTTTTCTTTTTATTATGTAGTTTATCATTCTAAATTTAGTATTTCTAATTAAATTATTGAAAACTATAACAAATATCATCTTATTTATATTTATGCTTAGTAAAACATATATTATTATCATTAATAATCTCAATTGTGTTCTTGGTAATTTTTTTAATTGTACTAATTAGAGAATTAATCACAACAATTCTGCTATTTATTTTACAAAATATGTTGACCATGATCTTCAGAATTTCTTATTAAAACATTTATATTGACCTTATTTAGGTGTGTGTATTAATTCTTTTATGTTGTTTTCTTCAGATTGTTGAAAGTTGTAGGATAAATTATAAAGTTGACTTGCTGTTTGGAAGCTTTAATTTTTATTCACTTAATAGATGTTTTTAATTGCCTTATGAAAACTCATCATTCTAAATTTAGTATTTAGAATTAGATTATTGACAACTATAGCATATCACATCTTATTTATGCTAATGATTTATTAATCTTTGATAGAACAGATATTACTGTCATTAATAATCTCAATAGTATTTTTGATCATTTTTATAAAATCTACCAATTTGTGAATTAAAAACGACAAATCTGTTATTCGTTTTATTAAATCCATTAACCTTAATTTTCAAAATTACTTATGTGGGGTAAGTGGTTCTTATAAAAACATTTACCTTGGTATTATCTAGATGTATCTATCAATTCTTCTATATTGCTTGCTTCTGCTTGTTCTAAGTTGTGGGATAAATTATAAAATTGGTTTGTTGGTTGGGGAAGTTTTTTTTTTTTTTTTTTTTGCTAAAAGATTTCAAGTATTGAAACATATTATATTGAGTTATATTCATTATTGGTTTTGTTCTATTAATATTTCAGGTTTAAGAAAGAAAATTTCTTCCTAGTGTCTTAATTTTCTTTTCAATAATGCTTTTAACTCTAGACATCATATTATTTCTTGGCTTAAAACTTCTATACCTAAGATTCATGGTGGTCTTGGTTTGTCCAATCTTGATGTGATTAATTTAATGTGTAAATCTAAGTTTACTTTGAGACACTTTAATTTTACTTCACTTTTGGCTACTTGGAGTTCTAACCATTATGGGTCTCATTGGATTAAACATAGAAGTAGCTCCTCCTCTTTTTAACATAATCTTGTTCAATTGGTTTCTAAAATTAAGATTTTTCTTCATTTTCAAATTGTCTCTTATAGCTCTCTTCTTTTATTTTTTGATCATTGGTTGAATGGGTCTTTTCTTTATGAAAAATATGGAAATGATGTTCTTAATTGGTTTAATTTACCTACTTGTACTAAAGTGAGTGATGTTATTTTTAATAATAATTAGAAATTATCTACTTCTTTTATTAATCTTAAAGTTAGTTTAATTTTTATTCAAGAGAATATTATTAAAATTGGTTTTAATAATTATCTTTGTAATGATCATGATAAATATGCCAATAAATATATTTATAATCTAATTTTTATAGCTCTTCTTTAATTATTTGGAAGAATTATTTCTGGATTAAAGTGCGATCAATCATATTTTCTATCAACACTTGGAGAATTTTACATTATGGTCTCAAAATTGGCGATGTTTTGACTGTTAGAAGTATTATGATAAATAAGGCTTTTGTTTTATACTTAAATCATAATGAATCACATAATCTTATTTTCATGTAATGTATTTTTGCCCTCTCTTTATTAAAGAGGTGTATTCCTTATGAATTTTTTTGTCTTTTAAGTGATAATATATTACATATTCCCTCGAAAATGGATCCTTTGAATTCTAATATTTTTAAGAGGTTTTTCTTGTTAGCAGTTTGGGTTACTACTTATTTTGTTTAAAAATAGGAGAATGACAAAATTTTTAGAAAATATTTTTCTTCTATTGATACAATGTTTTATAATATTCATGAGATTATTAAGTGGAAGAGTAAGAGATGGAAGTTTAAGGAAGTTATTCATTTATATTTTAGAGATTCTTATAAATTGTGACTTATTGTTTATTTGTTTCATTTGGGAGTACTGTTTTTTGTTTTTTTTTTCTTTCGATTAGTTTTTTTCTTGGTTATTTCTCTTTTTGTTCTTTTTTTGGCTAGTTTGTTTTGGCCTTCTATGTTTTTTCGTTCTATTTAGCCCTTCTTTTTGTTCTTTTGTTTATTTTATTGGTATTTTTTTCTTGATTTTTAGCTTTCTTTTTGTTGTCTTTGTTTATTATTTTTCCTATTGGAGTTTTTCTATTTTATTTTTGGTTTTGATTCAATTATTGCGTTATTGCTTCCTCTTCATTTTACTTATTATTTTTTTTGTTATTTTCTTTTGTTGTTGGATTTTTTATATCTTTCTATTAGCTAATTTTGTGCTCTTTGGGTTTAAGCTTATTATTTTATTGTTTATATTTTTTTAGTTTCTATTAAGCTTCGTTACATTTCATTTTATTATATTTAGTTTTCTTATGTTGATTTTGATGGGATTTCTTTTTCTTTGTTTTATTGTTTCTAGATCTGATTTTTACTGTGATTTTTATTTGTTTTGTTTTCTATGTCAAATTGGATATTTCTACTAGACTAGATTGGTTGTTTTCTTCTATTTTTTCTCCTATTTCTTGTTTATTGATATTTTTTGTTGTTCTTCTTTTGATGTTCAAGTTCTTCTTCTATTGGCTCGAGTCACTCAGACTTGGATTTACTTCTTCTTTTTGGAGCAATATTGGTTATTTGGTTTGTATTTCTTGTTTAGGCTTCCTTTGTTATTTGGATTTCTTATGTAGGTTCTTATTGTGTTTGTTTATTTTTCCCTTTTTTGGTTGTTAGTTGACTTTTGGGTACTCGTCTGATAAGAGAAATATTTCTCTTTTTTTTTTTTTGTTTTCCTTGTTTGTCAGTATTAGGTTGAGTTGTGATGTTATATGACAATTTATTAAAATTATTTATATTTATATTAGATATTCATCATATTTGGAGGGAGTTTTAATAATTTTTTTTTTAGGTAAGTTCTAAGCTTAGCAGGTTTGAGCCTTTCGTTTTCTATAGCAATACTATTAGCTTCCATTAGATCTAGTTGGTTTTTTTTCCTATTTTTTACTCTGCTTTTATTGTTATTAATTTGTTGTTATTTGTAGGGTTTAATTATCTTTGATTTCTTATGTTGTTGGCTTGAGTCTCTCAAATACTAATTCTATATATATTTTTTTCTATGTTGGTTGTTTAGTTTGTCTTTCCTATTTGGGTTTCCTTTCATGTCTGTGTTTTCTTTAGCGAGTTCATGTTATTTTTGTTTCTTTTTTTTTCTTTTTTGGTTTTTAGTTGATTTTGGGTTTTCTTCAGATAAGAACAATATTTCTCTTATTCTTTTTCAGTTTTGTAGATTTTAAGTTGAGATATGATATTATGTAGCCATTTATTGAAATTCAACCCTATGTTTGAATATTTATATTTGTATTAAATATACATCATAGTTGTAGGGACTTTTAATAATTTTTTCTCTGGTAAGTTCTGAGCTCAGTAGGTTTGAGCCTTTTGTTTTTCTTTATTGTAATACATTTAGCTTCCATAAGGACTAGTTGGTTCTGTTTTTTCTATTTTTAATTTTTCTTTTGTAATTATTGTTGAGATTAATTATCTTTTATTATAGCATTTCCTGGAATTTTTTGTTGTAGTTTTAGTTTGCTTTTTGTAGGTGGGTCGGAAATTCCTTCTACTATTGTTCTTCAACCACGACACAATCTCTTGTTGTTCCATTTCTTCAGTTTGTGGCAGTTTTGTGTGTTTTGGTTGTTGTGTTTCTTCTTCTATTGTTGGTACATGACTTAAAGATTGGGTCATGCTTCTTCTCTTGGAGCTGAATATGTTGTCTGGTTTGCCTTTCTTGTTTAAACTTCTTTTTGTTTAGGGTCTCCTTTGAGCTCGTATTGAGTTTGTATTTTTTTTCCCTTTAAGTTGTTAGTTGGTTTTTGGGTTCTTTTTTTCAAGTAGTAATTTTTTTTTATTAGAGTCTGCTGGTGTTTTCAGGTTTTACTTTTCATTTTTGATCATCTTTTCCAAAAGAAGGCTTCTTCTGTGGAGAGTGGGTTGTGTTTGAGAAAATAATTGAGCGACATATAAATAAACATGCTGATATCTTTTTTAGAAACTCGCTTATCATGAAATGATTTGAACTATTTGGTCAGCCTCGATCTAGATATGGTCGCTCAATATCGGTTCATAAATACAGTTTCCAAATCTTTTTTTTTTTTTTTTTTTTGGGAAAGTTGAGCCCAAAAGGTAATAGATGTAATTCGAACATGTGACTTTATGGTATAATGCTAAAATCTAAACCACTCTGGTTTGGGGGAAAGGGTGTGTAGTGATATCAAACGCTTTGTTAGTGAACCATAATTATCATAGAACAAGCTTTGGTCTCTATTTTCATATGGATCAGTCCAAATAATTAGATTTATAATCAACTTTATTGTGATGATATCATAATAATTATTAAAGTTCTATTTAATCTATTGTATTCTAAGTGTAAAGTAAACCAAATGCATAAGTTTTTAAAATTTTAGTATTGGTTGGATCATTAAATTGCAGTTCATCACACCTTGCCACTTACTATTCATCACTCACCACAATCAACACCTAGTGGCCATCACCCGCCGCTCGCCTTCAACTCTGTTATTTGTTGTTGTTGTCGACCTCTCGTCATTGTCATCAACCACCAGTTGTTGTCGCTAGCCTCTCATCACTCTCATTGATGGCCCACCACTCTCCATTGCCCATCATCACTAGCCGTCAGCCACCTGTCACCCTCCTTCTACTACTGTCACCATCTCTTGCTCACTGCCTCTACTATCTAACACTACCTATTGCCCGCTCACCGCCATCGATCATGTTTTACATTAATTTTATTTTTCATCAAATTAAACATAAAAATGTTAACATTTTCATCTATTTTACACCAAAACAAATAGCTCCAAAGCATTTCAAATAGACAATATTTCAATTTCATTGTATTCCTTTTATACTGATCTTTTTCCAACAAATCAAACAACCACTAAGTATAAATTGTCTTTTGCCTTGCAAGTATTCTAGAGATCTTGATGGATTACATTTATCATCTTGTTAGATCAAATATAAATAGAAAACAATAATGAAGAAATGGGTTGTAAAAAAGTCATATCCAATCAAGAACATCTTTTAATTTAATATAGGTCAAGGTGATTTAAGAAATAGGAATAACAATTAAATTTACTCAAAATTTTAAGTTCAAGATCAAATATTTATATCAAGATAAACTCATTGTCAAATGGGTTGTTTCATCATGATGAATCCATTGACATCAACATGATGAAATTTGGAGCCCAAAAGAATGAGGATGCATCGTTCCAAACAAAACACGTGAGCCTCTTTTTCCTCACACATACTTTCAAGCATATTAGAAAAAATGGGCGGCAACAATTAGTTTTATTTTTCGGCAAGATATGGTGTCTTTATAGAACCATACACATTCAAAAATTTAATTATTTAGATAATCAACACAATATCAAAAGTAATATATCATCTCAAGAGAGAAATACCACTTTACAATGGGTTCGATCACTTAAAATGGACAATTTTTCCTTTATCTATTCATAAGACTAGATAGGGTTTATATTATAGGGTCTAGATTTCCTATAAGGGCAAATCCTCATAGTTAATTACACCTTAAGTAACCTATGTTAATTAAAAAAACTCTCAATTAATGTCGTGGTTTTCTTTTCAATAAATTTTGAAGTTTAGGATTATATGACTGATTGTAGGAATTTTAAATGGAAAAAACTTTAAGGTGGAATATTTATTAACGAAACCCATAGTAAGAAGATTAGAAGATGTAAAAAATATTGAGAAACTTAATGATCACTCAATTATCCTATTGTATGACTTCAATAATTTTGAAAGCGATTTACTTGATATTTTATCTTAACATTTTATTAGAAATTTAGAACTTAAATCGTATGATATGATCATGAGAAAGCCTAAGAGTTGAAGATTTATGTTGTAATTTAGATGTGCCACCTCAGAATCCTAAAACTAAAGAGAAGTTCCTTAAAAGAAGTGAAGATTCAGGACCCTAATATATTGAAACAAAAAAGCACAAATAAATATATGTAATGGAGTTTAAACCCTGCCTAGAAAATCATGTAGATCAGCCTTAATGAATGCAAGTTTGGGTGTATTATTTTTCATTCAGAGTAGTAGGTCTTACAACTCATTTATAAATCAATTTGTCTAAGTATGACTGCTATACATGATGTTCTAAGACTAATGGGAATGTATTTTTACATCTTAAAATTTAAAAATCTTAAAACTCACCACACTCAAGTGTTTTATTATTTTTTCTTAACTCATTGAATTAATTAGAGTAAGTTGTATAATAGGTTATGTGAGTCCACGATGATGAATGCTTATAGATTCTGTTCATAAGGACTATTGAGATGTAAGGACAAAACTCACTTTCATAAGACAAGGACTCTAACAGGATAACCCATCCTCTTCTGTGCAATGTGTGAGTGCCTAAAGTATAAGGAATAGAAATATGATGGTTATGCACATGCCCTTGATATTTTTTTTTCAAGAATATTCTTAAATCATAAAAAAGGTTTTATTTAATTTTAGTTAATAATAATTTGGTTCTTTTAAATGCATGATGTTTTCTAGAATTTTGAATGCAATATTGGTTTTAATTATGGGTTTTATTTATTTATTTATTTAGATATGTATAAGTTATTTATTTTGTTTGAGTATAAAGTTTAGACCTTAATAAGCCTAACAGTAATTCAAGCAGAAGGTGAAAAGCACCGACATAAAATGTCGGCATACCTATTAAGCAAACATAAGGATAATGACAATTAATGGGTGTCAATTCTAGACCTACTTCAGACTCATCAGTTGTATCATCCAAAACATCATTATTGGTTTAGTTGAGATTCATTCTTAGCTTCAGTATTCATCCTCTTTTGAATGGTCTAGATGTTGATAGTCAACTAACCAAAATACACCATAGGTTTAAAAGTAAAAAGGATACTACAAAAAGTAAATCATAAGTTTTTACAACAGTCTAACCGATTTAAGTACAACAAACCTGCAAAATAGAGTTAGCATGTCCCAAACTTACTATGGTAGCCTGAAAACATGTAAAGAAAATCTATCATCACCTATTGCAACAGAGAAAATCTACTTGCCCTAACAAATGTCTAGCGAGCAAATAGAACAAAAAACTATTTACTTCTATGACATCTACAAGTTAAGTGCCTTATGACGTCTAAAGATGGGTGGATGTGAAGCGAGAAAAAAATATTTTTATTTAAGACGACCCTAGTCAACATGCCCTTGAATTTTCGTCATCTCAAGATTTTTGGGTTTTCGATCTACTTAGTCATGGAAGGTGGTTAACCTATTCCGATCAGAAGATTCTTGTTAGCAACCATGGGTTACATCATCCAAGAAATCTTCATAGACCTGAGGATTAATTATTATTATTGTGTAAGTTGCATTCAGTTCTGTTTGTTCATTAAGGGCTTACTATACATTTTAGTATCTTTCAGATTTTATAAGTTGAATTTTATCTTATTGGACTTTTATTTGACTTTAATCAATTTGATTTTTAATAGGATTTTTTTTTACTTATTTTGATTTTTACTATGATGTCTTTTAGTTAATTAGTTTTTTTACTAGGATTGTCTTTATGACAACCCTGATCAAGAGTTTATTATTGTGTTGTCATAGATTCTTTAGGGTTTGCGGTCCGTTTGGTTACAAGTAACCAGAGGAGTGCTTGTTAGCAATCACGGGTTACTTAATTCAAGGCCTCCTCATAGATCGAGGTTGATTTAGTTAGGTTTAATTTTAAGTTTTAATGTATTTTTAGGTTTACTTTAAGCTATGATGACTTTATAACTTTTATTTGTCTTTTACTTAGGTTGAGTTGTTATATTTTTAGATTTTGTTGAATGTCTCATTATATTTAGATTCATTTTGGTTTGTTTGATTGCTTGGAGTTGATTTAGTTTTCTTATGTTCTTTGATGTGTTTTGGTTTGGTTGGTTTATTTTATTTGATTTGGGATTTTCTTGGTTCATGAGGGGTATATTCATAAGCTTGTTTCCCTTGACGTAAGTCACTCCGTCTCAAAGTGGAAGTTGTTTAGATATTTTTGAGTGATTACTTGAGAATTTTTAATCTCGTTAATTTTGTTGGTTGAGTTTGAGATGAGTTTTTAGTATATGATAGTTTTAGGTTTAGTTGTTTAAACTTAAAGTTCATAAGTTTTTTTTTATTATTTATATCATGTTTATAATTATTCCTAATTTAATCCAATTCTATTCTATCTCATCATTTTGTTAATTGATAATCATATTAATTCAGGTTTTATGAATTTTAATTTTTTTTTTTAAAGTTTAAGTTCAAAGGTTAAGAAATTAGCAAGGATTTAATCTTGTTATTTTAATTAGAAATCTCATTATAGTTTCAATTATTTCAAATTTTCATTAGTGAGTTATAATTGGGTTCTTTTTAGTATTTTAAGATTTTAGTATACTTATATTAATTTTGGATCTTATCTGATTTGTTGTTATTATTATTGTTTAATTATAATTAAGGTAGTATTAAAGTTGATTAAAATTAACAAAAATTAGCTAAATTTCCTTTCAAATTGTTTTAAATAATGAGTGGATGATTGTTCTTTTGATTTAAGTTGATTAAAATTAACAAAAATTTCTTGACATATGATTTTTTATGATTTTGGATAATTATAATTTTGCCCCTAAACTTGTTCTTATGGCTTGACTTAAAACGTTTAACTTAATCATTTCACCTTATATGTTAATTAGGTTTAATTATTAAGATTTTAAAGGTTTAATTTTTTGTCTTAATTAAGTTTTGTAGACTAAGGGCTAAAGTGTAATTTTATATAATTATAAATATACCGTTTATTGGGTGATTTTTGAGTTTTACTAGGTTAAGTTATCATTTTAATTCATTAGTTCATTAAGATTTATTTCTTTTTAATTTTTCAATTAAGTTTGTATTTTTTTTATTTTAATTTTTATATTTATTTTTATAGTTAATTTCTATTTTCATTAAAATTAAGGGTTTTTAATTAAAGGATGGCCTCTATCCTTGAAAAATTTAGAGAACATTCTCAAGAACAGAGAGCACATCATGTTCAAATTTCATGAATTTTTTATTAATTTTGATTTTTTTATGTTTTAGTTACTTATTAAGTGTTTTAATTAATATTAAATTTAATTATGAGTTAAATTATTATTTTTATTTTTATTATATTCTTCTCACTCTACTGAGTTCAGAGGTATTTCTATTTTACTTTTTCCCAATTTTATTTAATTAGATTTGAATTTTTTTAAATGTATTTAGATTTATTGGAATTAAGTAATTCAAAATATCCCAATTTTCTATTTAAATCGTGGGTTGAGGCTGTCGCGACATCATCGTCGATATCCTCGAAAGTTTACATGTCGCTCCGTGGTTGGGTTGTCACCTGGTTTTGATCCAATGCTCTATTTTTCTATCGTTTCGCCATACGATTTAATAATGGTCATCGATTTCAAATACATAGAAACAGATGAAGTTTGTTCCTCATTCCTATGGGGATGATGAACCAAGATCATTTGTCTCCCGCACTTTACTCAACCAATCCAGTGCATTGAATTTGATTCTAATTGATCTTAAATATTCACCCTAGTCTAACAAACACAACTATATGGCTGGCATGTATGGAATTTTCAATTTTCTTCATAAAAGACCTAACTCAAGTGCAAATTCTTTGTTTTTTGCCGTTACTTTTGCCTAAGAGGTAGGACCTTGATTGGGTTTGACAGAGACAATCACCTTGAGTCCATGAAGCTTCTTGAGTTGTTGATTTGAAGCTCCCTCACCTCTTTGTATGAATTTAATAGAAGGATGGCTCAGTTTGGTGTTGGATGGAGTTAAAGGCTGTGTAAATTGGGATTTTGATCGGGGAAGTGATTTTGGACCTTTATGAAGCTAATGAGATGGTTGATGGTTAAGGACGTAAAATGCCTTGTGTGACTTAATGAAATTAGAGTCCTCTGGTGGTGGGGGAAGACCTAACATGTATGGAATTGACCTTAGATTTGATTGTTTTGACTTTAGTGAATTATGATTTATTTTGATGAATTTAGTTGAATTAATTTAAAGTTGATGTTAATACTTTCAATTCTTGTGTCAAGCTTGGTTGATTTTGTTGAGGTTAAAATAGGTTGATTTTAATAGGTTTCAATAAGTTGATTTCAATGGATTTAATTTTTAGTATACTTAATTTTAATAAATTTAATCTTTGGTGAAACTGATTTCATTTAATCTAATTTTGGTTGAAGTTGATTCTAACATATTTATTTTTAGTGAAATTGGTTTTAGTGGATCTAGTTGAAATTTGTTTTAATGAGTTCAATTTTCTTTGGCGAAATTAATCTTAATGGAATTAGGGCTTGTTTGGGGCAGTTTATAAGTGCGGCGGCGTTTTTGAAAAAGCCGCATAACCGTTTGGTTTGCTCGTTTTTGAAAACGTTGTCTGTCGCATTTGAGTTTTTTACGCTAAACACAGGCCGCGGGTCGGGTCCACTCGCGGACCGCATTTCAAGATAAGCTGCTTATTATGAAACACACAAGCTGCCCCAAACAGACCATTAATGAAAATTGGTCTAAGTGGATTTTTTTTTTTGGTTAAAAATTGATTTTAATGTATTTTTGAAATTTT
>NW_018238105.1:0-453 GCF_001263595.1 Phalaenopsis equestris | reverse complement strand
TCTAAAGGTTGAAGAAGGTGTTATACGGGATGCTGCTCAACAACTTTTAAATCTGCTAAGGCAGAGAGATGAAATGTTTGACAGATTAGAGAAAATAATGGAGGAAATCATGAATATTATGATGAATCAGAATTAGATACAAATACAACTCGAAGATGTTGAAGTTGAGGAGGGTCTACAACATAACACAACTTAACATAATCTAGATGAGTTGAAGTAACGGGACGAGCAAATTTAGAAGTTAGAAAAGAAAATAGAGAAGTTAGTAGCTTCAATACCTCCAATTTAAAAAGAAAAATCCTACTTTGGTACCAATCCATATAGAGATAGAGAAAATCCTTGGTTGTTGATGTACTTGATAATTCAAAGACAAGATTAGCTAAAGAGGAAGTATCTAAGAAGCAACCAGAAACATTATTTTGAAGTCCATGATTAAATAATAAGTTAAGAATC
>NW_018238104.1:0-2035 GCF_001263595.1 Phalaenopsis equestris | reverse complement strand
ATTATTTTGTAGCCTTTTAGCTACGGAATTGAGGGCTTTTAGGCTACATTTGTGGGCTATATTTGTAGTCATTGCATAGGTTCACTCTCTTGTCGATTACCGGTACAGAGCTAAGGAGTTCCCTCCTAAGTTAGGTTTACTAGGGCACCCTTCTAGTTGAGTGAAATACTCTATGCATTCGAGTGACCGATAGTAGCTTTTGATGTCCCTCGAGTACATATATATAGTATCTGAGCCTAGCTCTGACCCGAGTGCTTTCAATTTTCTCTCTTTGGGTTTTTCGTGTGATTTTATTGGAGCTTTTAGTAAAGCACTCGAGGTCTTTTTCTGGGATCTTCCTGTGTTTTCGATGACTTTCTTTGAGTTGTCATTCACTGTTTTTCTCGAGTTTTCTATCGTGGGTCATTTGTCACCATTTCTTGAGTTTTCTAGGTAGTGTTTCTTTTGTTGCTCACTTTTTACAAAGCATGCTAGCTCGTTTTTTTAAAAATTTTATGTCACTATACTTATATCTGCTACATCAACCACACTTAAAGGAGTAGCGGACCTCCCAAGTATACAGGTTTGATTTACATTTACAACGCTTTACTTTACAACTCACCTTACTGTTCTTCTCTACTACACATTCTACTGCTTTCTTATACTGCATGCTTTACTATTCTTATACATATTGTGTTGTCACTGTTTTCCTTTGATATACCTGCTACTGTTTCTCTTACACGCTATACCTTAGAGTAGGAGGCCAGTAGTTGGTTTTATAGGAGGTACCCAACAGCAGACTGTTGACTCAACAATTGCATGTACAATTAAAATTAACATCAAACTCAAAGGTGTTACGATTGGGAGCTCGGAGCTAGCATTATGAGCAGCACGACCATCTTCAACAGCAGAACATGTCTACATCAGCTAAACCATTCCTTAGAAATTAAACAACAGTCCATAGGATTTCGAGGTTATTTGCTTATGCAACATAAATCATCTCAACTCATCTTTAGGCCTTTTTATGGTTCTACTTAACAATATGAGCCCAAACTCGTTTTAGGATTCTGAGGTTGTCGTTCGTCACGACATAAATTCCTACATCTTCCAGGCTATTTGTGTGATTGTCTCGTACGAATGTAAACCCTAACTAATAAAAATTTGCAAGATGAAACATTTAAATAATTTATCTCCAAAATTGAAGCCAAACCAAACCATAGGGTAGCTTGGTAAGTCACCGAGGTTCTCCTTCGGATCTATGACATCCCCTAGTCTCTCTTTCCTTGGATTCCAAAAATAAATTTTTCAAATTTTAGTTATTCTCATTTCACATCTCTTTGTCCGATCTCGTTTAAAAGTCCCTATCCTTTTTTACTTTGAAGATAACATTTCTTGATTTTTATCAAGAGTTTTCTTAAGTAACTTTGGTTATCTAAGATGTAATTAACTATAAGGGCTTGCCTTTATAGGAAACTTTTCCTAACCCAGCTTAATATAAACTTTATTTAATTTTTCATATTAAATAAGGGAACTTGTCAACTTATAAATAAAATGGTTTTCGCAGACCAAACAAATGTCATATATTTCTTAGTTTATTTGATCGAGTTTCATCCTCAAGTCTTGTATTTATCTTTCAGGGTAGATACATGGCTTGAGGTGTAGTGCTCTTTCATTTAAACTATGAATGGTATGTGATTAGTTTGATTTCATATTTTTTTAAACTTTTATATATGTAAATTAAATGTCTTTCTGAAACGGGTGATGAGATTTCAATTCCGGCGACTAACAGTTTCCAACGGGCGACTCCTCAACTTTTTAGTGTCGACACCCTTCTAATTTGTGATCACGTTAACTAGGAAGTGTAGTAAATTCGAGATTCACCAACCATAATATTTCTTAACACTTTCCTCGAGAGATCAATACGGAAAACTCTTTAATCATACTATTAATTTACACATATATTTAAGTGATTCAGCCAATTTACTTCACCGTAACTTTTTGAGTCACAAGTAGCTGAATGAGAAACAGAGATTCAGAAATTATTGAGTCACGAGTA
>NW_018238103.1:0-618 GCF_001263595.1 Phalaenopsis equestris | reverse complement strand
GAGTAAAATTGGTATTTTGCAATGGTCTGTGAGTGAAAATTTAGCTGACTAGTCTAAATAAATAGGCAACATTTTTTGTATTATACGAATTTGTTTCTTATCTAATTTATGAGACATTTGAATACTCTTCTAATATATATTAATTATGTATATAATAAGAAAAAGTCCAATCACTTTGTCCCCCTCTCGTCTCGTCTCTCTGTCCCATCCTTCCCTACCAAACCTTCCCCCATTACTATTCCTTTGGTTTAGTTTTGGAGAAAAAAAGGTGTTATTTTGATAGGATCGATGCATGACAGCATTTCACTCATTGTGTCGGAAAAAATTTGGGTACATAAGAGGCACGCAGCGCTGCGTGCGATAGCGAATCACCGGAAGACACGTCGGTTTCGTCGGCCCCACCGCTATAAAAATATACCTCTTACTGTGCGTGACCCGTCGACCCGACCCGTCATTGTAATCTTTTAAGCCCGATGTAAACTCCGCTGTCCACCCCATGTACCGCGCTTGTCTTCTGTGAGTGGATGAAGACAATATACCTCTTATGTCAAATATGTAACATAAGAGGTATAAAAATATACCTCTTATGTTACACATTCGTTAGGTGCACTAAACCAG
>NW_018238102.1:0-278 GCF_001263595.1 Phalaenopsis equestris | reverse complement strand
AGAAAAGAACGGTGAGGTAGCTGGAGAGAAGTAAGGAGTGATGAATTAATGAGAGGATTGAGTTTGTGAGAAAGAGAGGGCGAGGGAAGGAGTGTGAGGGATTAAAGAGAGAGCAAGAACGAGCAAGAATGAGAGAGTGTGAGATAGAAATGAGGAGAAGATACTCTATGGGAAGCTAGAGCAATAGAGGTGAGTGAAAGATAAAGAGAAGGGGAAAACATTAGAGAGAAGATAGGGAGATCAAGTGATAGAGAGTGGGACAAGTGGAAGAGAAAGAA
>NW_018238101.1:0-259 GCF_001263595.1 Phalaenopsis equestris | reverse complement strand
AGCTCCTTATATTAGCTTATCACTTTTAGAAAAAAATATTGTATTCATATATCACATGCAGAGATATATATGATGTCTGATTCTGACCGTAGATCATGTGGTTAGGATGTATTTCGGTGGGCCCCATTTTATTTATTTTTTTTCAAAAAAAATTTGATTGCATCCTGATCTACAGTCATGATCGGACACCGCATGCATCTCTGCGTGTAGGAGATTTATTTCTTGAAACATTTACATATATATCATTCATTTTCTTATT
>NW_018238100.1:0-337 GCF_001263595.1 Phalaenopsis equestris | reverse complement strand
TTTTAATTTTTTTGCTTTTTCTTATTTTCTTAACATTTCTCTCTAATTTTGAATCATAGGGCACTAGTCCTTCAGAACCTAAACTACGCATATACTAACATAAATACACAAACAAAAAAAAAAAAATAAAATAAAATATAACAAAACACACACAAAATAAAATTCTCTAATAAGATATTCCTACAATAAATTTTAAAGTTTAAATAAGACTTTCTAAAATAAAAATTTTCTTTTAATCAATTATCTTTTGATTTTTTCCACGAAAATGGTGCCAAAAACTTGATCCCGACTTATTATTTATTTGCAACATTATAACAATGTCTTTGATGATATTTTT
>NW_018238099.1:0-28255 GCF_001263595.1 Phalaenopsis equestris | reverse complement strand
ATTTTCAGATCTTACACTACACATAAAAAAATAAAACAAGTATATGAAATAATGCAAACACACTTAAATAAGAAAATGTTCAAGCTAAACTACAAACACTATTTTTTTTAGTTTTTATAATAAAATAAAATAACTTACTACTACTACTTTCCGTTATTTCTCTGGTAACGACACCAAAACTTGATGCAGGCAAATTTAGTGTGTAATTTTGCAATTAATTTTCAATATTACAAAATCCACATGACAGATATAATAATAAATATGCAATGTAATTCCAACAAAAGTAATTTTAGTAAAAATAGTTTATCTTTAAAACTCTGTTAAACTATCAAATCCCTATTTAAAAATAACACAAGTATATGTATCACTCAAGTAATAAAGGGCACTAATGGATTCCTGAATATTGATCCAATAGACAAGTTGGAAATACCATTAAGTAGTTCTTAATATTATATTTATAATCTAAACTAAAAAAAGTAAAGTGCGAAGTTTGAATATTAACTACTAAAGTGATTGCGATCTAAAAAGTAGATAAATGACAAAGTTAACTAAACCAGAAACTAAACTTTCAAAATTATAATTATAAAAATTAAATGAAATTTTTGTTGAAGGAAATTTCACATTTGAGAAAGAATCATGCTTCTTACAATGAGCAAATGGATTGTGAAGAAATTAAAATCATATGAAAAAATATATATATAAATTATTTTGTGCCAAATAGGAGCAATCCCATTATTTAGCATTTTTCGAGTGCTATAAAGAACATTGAATAATCAAAAGTTTACTCCCTAATTATTTGGTTAGGCTGGGAGGATACCGACTGCCACTCTAGAGCTCCCACAACTCCCTCCCCCAAGGGCTAACAATCTCGCATTAGTTTCCAAACAACTGAACCAAATTGGGGATTTTAATCTGTCACCTTAAGATCTGTAATTTTCCATCCAACAAAGTATATTTCCCTATTTATTTGCACTCAATTCCATGGATAGCATACTCTCCCATGAAATCAAATGTGATTCTCCCAATATTGTAGAAATTACAGTACATTCTAACATTTCAATTAGCTAGTTTGAAAAGTAAATGAAGATCAGAGTTCAAATCATCACAAATTATTAGCATTCAAAATCATAGAAAACAAAAATTACTTCTTCACAAAACCATATTTCAAAGTAGAGAGAAGGATAAAGAAGAATACTCAGAATTCATGAGAAGGATATGACAAAACATGGATTTCATATATAAAAACAAGTTTACAAAATAAAAGAAATAAAAGACACAACTTATCTAACAATCATTCCTAAGCAAATCCCTAGAAGTTCTCTCCAAGTCTTTCTCTCTTTACAAGCACTCTCAATTCTCTCTTAGAATTGTAATGAAGAAGAAATCTCTCACCTTTCCTCTTCTCTCACAACACTAGAATAAAATCTTCAAGCCCTTGGCTTTCTCTTGCTATCCCTTCTTCTTTCCTTTCACGCCACCCCTTTTTATCTCTCTTTCACGTCACACCCCAACTCCTTAAAGTCTTCTTCTTTTATTAGGGGTTGCTTCCTTTCAAAAGGAATTCCAAATTCCCTTCAGCAGTCCACTTTTAAATTCAAAAGCTGTGTCATTTTATTGAAGAGACATATCCCTTCATAATAGAACCTTCCAAAGTGTCTAGATGCATTGAATTACTACAAAAGGTGTTTAAAAAAAGTGTCTCTTTGAAAATTCATGCAAAATTTATCTCGAACTGCCTTAATCTACAAAAATTGATCTCAGGCGCATCATGCACCAGCTCTCGGTCAAGCGATGCATCATGCACCAGCTCTCTGTCAGCGACACATCATGCGCCAATCTGGCTCATCATGCGCTAGATTCCAAAAATTCATTGTTTTATCTCCAAATTTCATCCTTTTTGCTACTTTTGCTCCAAATTCCTAAAAATATTATACCTAAAAAATAAAAAATACCCTTCTTTAAAGTACAATATAACAAAAAATATGCATAAAATAGATACTTAAAACAAAAAACTATTTTGGTGTATCAGTGACTTCTCAAGCTATCTTGTGGTCAACTTTAATTTCGGAAAAAGAATTATTGAATGTTTCATCTTGCCAATTTTTTTAATTAGGGATTACATTTATGCGAGACGGTCACACAAAAAGCCTAGAAGATGTGAGGGTTTAGGTCATAATTCATGACAACCTCAGAATCCTAAAACAAGTTAGGGCCTAAAGAAAGAGTTGAGGATTTATGTCAATATAAGGAAAGATGTGCCATTGTAGGTCAATATAAAGGCCTAAAGAAAAAGTTGAGGATTTATGTCGTACTAGGCAGACAACCTAAAAAATATATGGCTTAATATTAAATTATAAGGAAAGATGTGCCATTGTAGATCCTCATGCTATTGCAGAAGGCTGCCCACAAAGCTAGCTCCAAGCTCCTCGGCGAAGTAGCAGTTCTGAAATCAAATGGTCAAAAAGTTTAAATGACAAGTTTAAAGTTCAATCAGGGGGGAGGGGGGTTAAAGTTAATTAGAGTGACACCAGTTAGGATACCACGGTTCTCTCATTCCTGTATCACTATTTTATTTTTAATTTACTTAGCTTAAATGAGTGGTGAAACCCATTTAAACCGGGGAGGTCTTGTTAGCAACCATGGGTTACCTCCTCCGATGGACTCCCGTAAATTCAAAAGGACGGTTTATGTCTAGTGAAATTTCAAAGGATTTATGGTTACCTTTGAGACAATATGTTTTAGAATTTTGAAAATGTTGATTAATTTTTGAAAAATAGTTTTGATTTTTTTTTTCAAGTAAAGTAAGGTTCACACCCAAGCAGTTATAACAATTTGAAGCGAAAGTAAATTGCAGAAAGTAAAATGATAGATATTAATTAACACTATAAAGTGTACCTATTATCTTCTCGGCATACCCTTTGAAAGGCATTCCCTTTGAAATGTTAGATTTTGTAACATGTATATAATTTAGCAAGAAATTAACTAAATTGAAAGATTAGATGAAACTGTATCTAACTGACCCCAAACTATGACTTATTGAGTCCCAAAAGAACTTAGTGGATGATTCTAGAACAATGAATAATAAGTTAAATTTTTCCTTCAAAATATCCAAGAGACTCCAAAGTGTTCGGGGAATGACCCGGAACCGCTTTAAAGATCTCTTGAAACATTTTGAGTTCATTTTGAAATTATCATATTGTTCAATTAATCATTCAAGGTCACGTTAAAATTACCCCGCTACTCGGTGAACTTTGAAATTTTAATTATCCCAAGACAAGTTAAAATTACCCCGTTACTCGGTGAACTTTGAAATTTTAATTATCCCAAGGATAGGGTATTCAATTAATTAGTTGATACTTCATTTAAGAGTTATGTATGTGAATGCCCTTAGGGCTCGTAGTTTTAGAGGTGTTGATTATCAATCATGTTACATTTTCTAAATCTTATCAAATAAGTTTAAATATCATGCCTAGATCACTATCAAACACTTAAAAATCTTAATGGGAGAATGTGCAATTATTAAAACTTTAATTTATTTGAAACATATGCTTATTAAAACATCATATCATATATGATTGTGGGCTTAATATAAGTGAACTATCATCCACCTAGCCTAAGCCCATCACTTCAGAATCATCTGATTTTGTTTTGATTAACTTCCAATTTTGATTAACTTCCAATTCTTGATAATTTAGAAATTATAATTTTACTCTTATCATGGAAAAGTGGCAAAATTGATTTCTACCTTTCAACTCAATATGTTTTGATCATTCAAAAGTGTTTATTAAAATCAAAATTAACCATTTTTCTTTTTGGTTGATCCTAAATTATGATTAAGGCATAAGAATCTAAAATGACCATTTTTTCCTTTAGACTCTCCACTTCATAACTCATTAGGCATAATCCAAATGAATTTAATAATTTTAAAGTACCCTTTCCATTGGGCAATTAAAACATGAGAGGAGAAAATGTGGTTTTTCCAAAAATTAATTTAATTTAAATAATTATCTTTACTTAGAAAAAAAGATTTTCAACATTAATTTATTGAAACAATCAAAATAAAATTTTTGTGTTCATGGGGAAAATATTAGAGGTTCACCTAAGGTCAGAGAAACATTTAGGAAAAATTCCATGATTTTTAAAATTAAATTTTAATTTAATTTGATAGTTATTTATTGATTTTTTGTGATTTAATTCAACAGAAAACATGTTTTGATTATAAAAAATATATTTTCTATATTTATTAAGCCTCTTTGAGTCCAGAGAACTGAGAAGAATAAATTTTATTTTTGGTGATTTTTTAATTTATTTATTATATATATTTTAATGGGAAAACAAGAAGAATATATTTTAAGCTTTTAAAAATTAATTTTTAACTTAGAAAAGTTGGGAAAAATGTTTTAACGAGCCTCAAGTGATCAGGAAACCATTAGATAAATTTTGAAATATTTTTTGTATTCTTAGAATTTTTAAATTGTTTAATTATTTTAAATCAAAAATATAGTTCAAAATTGAAGTATTTTCTCCAAAATAATTTTTAATTTTCCTAAGTGCCCCTGATCACAAGGAACTCATAAAACCACTTTTCATAATTTTCCTAAGTGTATTTAATTTAATTTAATTGCTTTTGTACAAAAATACAATTTTCTCATAAAATCAACTTTAATGCTTAAACTTAATAAAATAATTTTTTAATTTTTATAATGAGTCAAGATGAGTTTTCTACACAATGTCAAACTGATTTTATTATTTTTTTGATGAATATTTAATTTAGATAAATTAATACCATATATAAACATTTAATTAACTATAAAAATGCTCAAAATTAGTCAAACTATCATGGTATTTTTTTCTAAGCTCCTTTGACCACAAAAAACCTGCTAAAATTTATCTCATAATTTTTCAAGTGATATTTCAATTTATAGAATTATATTAAGCCAAAATAGCCCTCAGAGCTTGAAAATTAGGGTTACGAACATAGAGATGCTCTCTGACTTTGGAAAAATCAAAGAACATCTCCTCTGTCATGAGGAACAAACCCTAAAAATCTCAAGCTATGGTGAGCAATATTTAGTCGCAATAAATTAAAAAACCACATAAAGTAATTAATTAATTAAGAACTAGAGATTAAATAAATAATTTTTATTTTTGGTCTATATTATTTTGCTCTGTTCACTAAGCAAGAGGGTAATTTTATTTTATTTTTATGATTTTTCTAGGAGAAGATATGGATTTTCTAAGATCTGGGATTTAAATAATTTAGAATATCCCTAATATCTTACTTATCCATGCAGGGCCATGGCATCCTCATCCACTCCTAAGTTTCCACGCAGCACTCCGCCATTTGATGCTGCAAGACACCTCAGTGCCTCATCAGCCCGTGTTTTTATTCCATTCATCCATCTGGCGCGATCTAGAGCGTTCATTTGATACGCGCGGAAACTTACAACATCCATTCATCGTCCCCAATCCTCCTAACCTGAGAGACGTTAAACTTCAAACCTTAAGATCTCTCTTGATACTCAATCAAATCACATGGAGTTTGTTCCTACAACTTCATCTACTCAAGTTGAAGACATCCATACGGTTACAATGCTATGAAAAACAGTCTATACGCATGGAGAATCAAATTAAGCTTAATTTAGAATATCCCTAATATCTTACTTATCCATGCAGGGCCATGGCATCCTCATCCACTCCTAAGTTTCCACGCAGCACTCCGCCATTTGATGCTGCAAGACACCTCAGTGCCTCATCAGCCCGTGTTTTTATTCCATTCATCCATCTGGCGCGATCTAGAGCGTTCATTTGATATGCGCGGAAACTTACAACATCCATTCATCGTCCCCAATCCTCCTAACCTGAGAGACGTTAAACTTCAAACCTTAAGATCTCTCTTGATACTCAATCAAATCACATGGAGTTTGTTCCTACAACTTCATCTACTCAAGTTGAAGACATCCATACGGTTACAATGCTATGAAATACAGTCTATACGCATGGAGAATCAAATTAAGCTCGATTTAGGGTGAGAACTCAATACCTTTGTCTGAGAGGTGTGGCCACAATTAAATGGTTGAAGAAACTTTAGAGGAGTCTAGAGAACCTTCAGATGAGCTTCTGGGTTGTAGTAAATTGTCTAAGCATGGTTTTGACTAAAGTAGATTTCAGGTGTTGGTCTAGGGCTATATTATTGGCTCTCTGTGATGGGGGTTTTGTGAGGGATCAACTCCTCTAACTCTGTGGATGGTGTGTGCATAATTAGTTGGACTTTTGTAGATTGTGGAGGTGTGGGGGATTTATGTCCTGGTTTTAGCAAGGAATTGGGCTGGGAAATTAGCTCAAGGCAATGGATTTGGATGGCTGGAAACAGTGGGCATGCACTCAGGGAGGTTTGGAGAATGTATGGTGAGATTTTAGTAGAGTTTCCCCTAGGTTTTAGGCACTCTGTCCTTTGGCCATGAAGAGCTCAATTTATAGCCATGACCACTTGGGCAGAGCTCAGTGGTGGTTATTGGTTTCAATGAAGAGCTGAGGTGGAGGGCTGAATGACACAAGTGATCAATCAGGTCTTGACACATTGGTTAGGTTCAATTGGGTTCAATTTTAGGTATGGTGGCCCTTGATTTTGGCTCCTCCAGTGACTAGGGTGGCTAGATAGGCCTAAGCTAGTGGTCAGGTTGTCAACGGGAGCATGTGAGCAGTATTAATGGTAATTAATTAGATTGGTGATGAGTTTTGAAAATGATCTCCTTGGCTTAGGCATTTTAGGAAAACAGTCCATGAATTTATAGGACCTTTTATCCATGGCTCATATTGGGTGGGCTAGGTGGTTCTAGCCAAATGGTGGTTTGTGGTGGCGTTGGTTTGATCAATTTAGCTTGACTTGGTCAACTTTGGTACATAGGTTTAATTTTGAGAAATTTGGCTTGAAGTTGGGTTTAGGTTGGGCTATTTATGCGTCATGACATTGAGCTCAATTAATTGATCAAGATTATGTAGATGATTGTCACAAGGAGTATAGAAAAGGTTTGGAGTGATTTTGAATTGATTTGGAGGTTCAAATTGAAGGATTTTGGCTCATGGAAAATTTTGGGGGTGTTGGGTTAGACTTGGGCTTGAGTTTGGCTAGAGTTTAGCTAGGGCCCAATTAATTGTTCAAATTGGTGCTGAGAATTGTCATGAATAGTTTTGGATAGAAATTTAGTAGAATTGGTTTGGTTATGAAGTTCAATTTGTTGAATTTGGGGACATGGCTAATTTGGGGCAAAATTGGGGGTTTTTGTCCAAGTTGAATTTGAGTGAAATTGAGGCTTGAAAAAGGCCAATTGAAGGTTCAATTTTATTTGGGGAAATGTTGTAAAGATTTTATGATTCAAAATTGGGGCAATTGTATAAATTTGGTGTTTCAATTTGGTGAAAACTTGCCTTAGGGTAAAATTGGGGCTTTTTGATTTGGGTTGAAAATGGATCAAAATGTAGATCAATTAGGCTTGGATTTGGTTTCAATCAAGGTTGGACATGATGAATTTGAGTTTAGAATTGAAATTTGGGAAAATTGGGATCAAATTGGTGGACATTGGGGGGGGGTGAATTAAGGTAATTGGGCCTTTAAAGGTAATTGGGCTTTTGGTCAAAATAGGTCAAATTTAGCTCAATGGAGTGGTCCAAATTTATTATATGGGCATTTGAAGTGATTTTAATTATTTTGGAACAATATGGGTCATCAAGGGTATTTTGGTAATTTTGACAAAATGAGGGGTATTTTAGTAATTTTAAAATTTTGGGATATTTTGGGCAATTGGGGTGGTTTCAAATGGTTTGAGAAGACTTTTGGACTAAGTTGGGTATTTTTGGCAATTTTGGAAATTTTGGAAGCTTTGGGGTTTCAAAGGTAATTTGGTAAATTGGGTAGATTTTGGGGAAAAGACTAAGTTGGATGTTTTGATAAAATTAGGTTCTCAATAACCCAACTTAAGTCATGGACCAATAGAATTCCCTACTTTAGGTCCTCCATGTATTGGTCTTAGCTAAACCCTAACCTAGGGCTAGTGAGTCTACGGGGCCATCTACATGAGTCTCCGATAGGGTTAAGTCATCAAAGTTAAGCAGGTTTGGGTTTAAGGTTGTGAGTGGAAGTGTAATGTCAAAGTGTGTGTGTGAGACAACCAAGACCATCCCAAAAGAAGGTTAACCCTAAGCCCAAGTAATCTTATGGAGACTCTCCTTTAGCTCCCCCATTTTGACCCCTCCTACTAAGTGCTAGATGTTAGGACCAATATGTGGAACTTCAAGTTGAGTAGAGAAGAGTTCATAATTTTTAATGGTGAGAGTTCCTTTTCTAGTCCTCTAGAAATAGTCAATAGAAAAAATCCTATGGCTAGATCCTAGGCTACTAAGGAGGAAAGACTAGACCTTAACCAAAAGTAAGGTCAACAAGAAGCTTTGTGAGCTTATAGGATGACGTTCAGAACTCACATTCAATGTACACCCTACGCATTTGTATATGGGTTCAAGGTTGTACTACCATTAGAAGTTTAGATATCGTCTCTCAAAGTCACCATCATTAATTAGATTACAATAGAAGAAAGTGTGAAGCTCAGACATGAGGAATTGGAAGGTCTCCAGGGAAAATGGTTAGAAGAATAAGAGAATTTGGAACTCTACTTGGAAAGGATGGTATAGGCTCATAACAAGTTGGTCCGCCCGAGGGCGTTCAGAGTTGGTGATCTCATACTCATTCTTTGAAGACCTATTACTACACACTGCAAGATAGGTGGAAAACTTGAACCAACTTGGGAGGGACCATTTGTCATAGAGAAGGTCTGTTCAGGAGGAGCTTACCAGATGGTGGATTTTTGAGGCAAAAGGCTGATGTTGCCGATTAATGGATGATATTTAAAGATATTCTAGAAAACATGATATTGCTTGAAATGAAAATTTGAAAATGATACTTGTTCTGAGGATGGCTATTTAGTCAGCATCTGTGAGTGGGTCCAAAATTATAATGAATAAGAAACGATACAACGAAAGTTTGATAATAAAATTAAATTTTCTAAAAAAAATCAATAAATGGAGATTAAATTTGAAAAAATACCCTAATAATCAAGCGATGATAAAGTCAATAAGAAAAATGATAAAATTTGATAAACTAATTCCTCTTAAATTCAAAGTTCCACACTCTCCGCTTTCACAACACAAATGTCTTTGCCTTCACAAATTTGTCACAATCCCCCATGGAGTGGCACACTCCTCACAAAATCTCAGCACTCGGGATAGTATTTCACCCTACTTTATTCTCAGTGATTTTTCACAATCTCTCATACTAAATTCATGAGTCCTTTGCACTTTTGATGCTTCCAGGGTTAATACCTGAATTCTGATCCCCACCATGAAGTTTGGCGTAATCTCCCTAGCAATTTCACAAACTGATATGGTCTTTCCTTATCTGGGATGGTACCTAAATTCTAGTTCTCCTCCTAGGGTCAGCACCTGAATTTTGATTCCCACCTTGAGGTTTGGTGTAATGTCTCGAGCAGTTGTCATTCTTCAACTAAATCTAATTCGGATGTAGTGTCCCTAGTGATTGCCCAAACTGGTATAGTCTTTCCTTCTGAAGGTTGTACCTGAATTCCAGTTCTCCTCCTAGGGTCAATACCTGAATTTTGATTCCCACCATGAAGTTTGGCGTAATGTCTCGAGCGGTTGTCATTCTTTGACTAGATCCAGTTCAGACGTAATGTCCCTAGTGGTTGCCCAAAATGGTATAGTGTTTCCTTCTCAAGGCTGGTCCATAATTCCAGTTCTCTTCTCAGGGTCAGCACCTAAATTTTGATTCCCACCTTGAAGTTTGGTGTAATGTCTCAAGCAATTGCCATTCTTCGACCAAATCCAGTTCGGATGTAATGTTCATAGTGGTTGCCCAAACTGGTATAATCTTTCCTTCTGGAGGCTTGTACCTGATTTCCAGTTCTCCCTTCGGGTTGAATACCTAAATTCTAATTCCCACCTTGAAGTTTGGCATAATGCCCCTAGTGGTTTCCATTCTTTGACTAGATCTAGTTCAGACATAATGTCCAGCAGTTGCCCAAACTTGTATAGTCATTTCTTCCCGGCGTTATGTCCTTAATGGTTGTCATTCTTTGCACTGTTGTCACCTCTTGAGTTGGATGTAAGTGCTTTTGCTTTCTTTCTCAATTTGGTCTCCTGATACATACTTCCATCCTCCAAAACTGATAAAATTGAAATTAAAATTAAAATTTTTTTAACATTGAATTAAAATTGAATCTTTGTCGCGATCGTTAGTCTTCCTAATGGTTGTTTCCAGCATCCCCTTGCATTTTACCCAACGGGAATCCCTTCTTACTCACCAGTAAAAATCTTCTACTCTTTCCTCTGTTCTGTTCTGAGTGTGCTGACTTAGATAGTTGTATTACTTTTGTTGATCTCTTCGATCAACGCCAGTACGTGCGGTGTGCTGAAACAATACACCCCACCTTTTGCGGGACCATTTGTTGACCTCACTTTTAGTTGAGGTCTAATTTTCTCCTTAATACCCTAGAGTCTAGCCATAGGACATTCCTGTTGACTATTCCTAGAGGACTAGTGAAGGTTCCTCACCACTAGAAACTCTAAACTCTTTCTTGCTTAATTTGAATATCCACATATTGGTCATAACGTCTAACATTTAGTAGGCGGGGTCAGTAAGGGGGAGCTCAAGGAGAGCCCCCATAAGACTGTTAGCCTTAGGGTGAACCCTGGGAGGTGCGGCCTTGATCAATTTCATACAGGCGCACACACTTGGTACCCTCCACTTACTCTCACAATCTCAGGCTTTAGTCAAATATGCTTAGTTGTTCCCTTAACTTTTTGGTAAACTCAAGTAGATGGTCCCCTAGGCTATTAGCTTTAGGCTAGGGTTTAGCTGAGTCCAGTAGATGGAGGACCCAAAGTAAGAAATTCTATTGGTCCATGGCTCAAATACGATGGTTGTGTGGTTGGTAGCCCCAATCCTACTAAAAATACCCAATTTAGCATTTTGCCCCCAAAACCTCCCCCAATTTGTCAAACTACCCTTGAAACCCCAATTTTTACCAAAATCCCAAAAATTAGCCAAAATAGCCAACTGTGCTCAAAAAGCATTTCAAACCATTTGAAATCACCCAAATTGCCCAAAACACCCCAAAATTTTCAAAGTTACCAAAATACCCTTGATTTTGCCAAAAGTACAAAAATACCCCTGGTGACCCAAATTGTTCCAAAACCTTCAAAATCATTCTAAATGTCCCCAAAACCAATTTGGACAACTCTATTGAGCCCTATTTGACCAATTTTGACCAAAAGCCCCAAATTTCCCTAAAAGGTCAAATTACCCCAATTCACCTCATTGCTCACCAGTTTGATCTCAATTTTTCTCAATTTCAATTATAAAGTCAAATTAATCATGCCTAAAATTGATTAAAACCAAATAAAATTTCAATTGGACTCCATTTCAAACCTAAATCCTATGCCCAATTCAAATCCCAAATTTGACCTTAAGCAAAAATTTCATCAAATTGAACTCCTAAACCTATCCAATTGCTCCAATTTTGAATCCTAAACTCTTTACAACACTCGTCCACATCAAATTGTGCCCTCAATTGACCTTGGTCAAGCCCTAAGCTCACTCAAATTCTACTTGGACCAATACCCACAAGTTTGCCCAAAACTCTAAATTCCACCAAATTGAACTTCATAGCCCTAAAATTTCCACTCAATCGGCATCCAAAACTCTCCATGGTTTTCCCTTGGATTAATTTGAACAAAAAATTGGGTCTAACCAAATCCTTAGCCTAATCCAAACCTAGGGCTAACCCAAATGCAGCCATATTAGCAATGAGCCAAAATCCATCAAATTGATCTTCCAAATCAACTCAAAATCACTCAATTCTTTTTCTAAACTCCTTGTGACAATCATCTACACAATTTTAACCAATCAATTGAGCTAAATTCCATGAATAGCCTAACCCAAATCTGTCTTTAAGCCAAAACGACCAAAATTGAACCAAATCAAATTGATCAAGCCAAAGCAACCACAACCACACTTTGGAGACCAGGCTAGACCCACCTAACCTACTCTATATGAGACATGGACCAATGAACTTATGACTTAGGAGATCTCTTCTTATATCTTTTTTAATCCAATAAATCTTTGCCATCGGCCTTAGCTATTAAGAGTTAATTATCATTAGCATCCCTCTGGCTCCCTTGACTCCTCTAGCCACCATCTCTGGCCCTGTTAGTCATTAGAAAACCCCAAAACAAAGAGCCAACATGTTTTAAATCAAACATATTTCACCCATCCAAGCTGGATCATCTCAATTGATTACTTACCTTATTCACCCCTCCACCTAAGCATCAAAACTCACCCACTGGCTTGGCCAATTAAGCCTTTAACTTCCCCTCTATTTAAACTCCTTCTCCTACAACCAAATAGAAGAGATCACCATTTACCTTTGGGAGACTCTATCCAATTTCTTGTAGTGGCTCTTCAAGAACTTTTAAGCTCAATCACACCATTTTCTTCTTGTGAATCCATCTGTAAAAGCTCAATTTTGAGTTCAAAATCCAGGGGGTCTGTCACTCAATCCAAACACGACCAAACAACTAATTGATTGTTCCTTTAGCTTCCGTGAGTAAAACAAAGAAGTTTTCTATTAAAATCCTCTAGTCCTAAGCATTCCAACCCACCTCTAGTCCAAGGGCGCTCCACCTTTCATTGAACTCATATTTGAACCATTCACTGGCAGAAAAGAACACATCCATGAGGTTCGTTGGACTCTACTGAAGCTTCCACAAGCATATGATTGAGACCTCCCCTCTCAGACAAATGTATAACTCACTAACTCTAATTTTTAACTTGGTTTCACTAATTGTGAAGAGAAGTTTGATTTCATAGCATTGTAGCTTCATAGATGTGTTCGTCTTGAGTAGATGAAGGTGTAGGAACAAACCCCATATTTTTTGGTTAAGTATGGCCATTTAGGAAGATGACACAGTCATCGTCTAATTGCGTGTGTATCAGATGGATGCTTGAGATTAAGTCAGACGAGGGAATAGAACATGAACCACAAGACACATGGCACTGAGGTTGCTGACAGCATGAAACGACGGAGTGATGCATGGAAAGTTTGGGGAGGACGAGGATTGTGTGGCATTTATTAGATTAAGTAGGAATTGGAAAGTTTGGGGAGGACGAGGATTGTGTGGCATTGATTAGATTAAGTAGGAAAATAAGATTTAAATGAATTAAATAAATACTTGAACTTAGAAAATTCTTATCTTTGCATAGAAAAATCATAAAAAAAAATATCCTCTTACTAAGTGAACAGAGGAATATAATGTGAACCAAAAATAAAAATTATTTGATGAGTCTCTGATTTTAAATTAATTAAATATCCTTTGAGGTGTTTTAATTTTAATTGATTAAATATTATTCACCAAGGCTTGAAACTTTAGGGGTTCATTCCTCATGATGGAGGAGATGTTCTGTGATTTTTTCGAGATCAAAGCACATCTCTCTGCATGTAAACCTAATTTCAAAGCTTTGATGGCTTTTTTGGCTTAAAATATTTATATAAATTAAATTAGCACTCAAAAATTTATGACATGACTTTAGAAGGTTTTCCAAGGTTAGAGAAACTTAGGAAAAATATCAAGATAATTTGGATAATCTTGTATATTTTTATAGCTGGTTAAATGCTTATAACTTGTATTAAATTATTTAAATTAAAATTTTTTTAAAAATTAATGAAATCAAATCTTCGTTGTGTAGAAAAATCATGTTGACTCACTGTAAAAATTTGAAATTTATTTGATTTATTTTAAGTACTAAAGTTGAGTTTCTAAGAAAAAATGTGTTTTTGTACAAAATTAATTATATTAAAAAAATATACTTAGGAAAATTATGAAAAGTGACTTTCTGAGTTCCTTGTGATTAAAAGCACTTAGAAAAAATAAAAATTATTTTTAGATAAATAGTTCATTTTTTACCTATATTTTGAATTAAAAATATATAATAAATTTCAAAAATACAAAAGTAGTTCAAAATATTTTTAATTACTTTCTGATCACTTGGGACTCATTGTAATGTTTTCTTAATTTTTCTAAGTTAAAAATAAATTTTTAAAGGCCTAAAATATATTTTCCTTTTTTTCTCATTAAAATAATTATAATAAATAAAATATAAATCATAAAAATAAGATTATTTTTTCCGTGAGCTCCCTGAATTTAGGGAGATTTAATAAAAATATAAAAGGTAATTTTCAAAATGAAAATATATTTTGTATTTAAATAATCACTAAAAATCATTAAGTAATTATAATAATTAAAATATAATTTGAAAAATAATAAAAATTTATCTAAGTGTTCCTCTAACCTAGATGAACCTCTAATAATTCTCTCATGACCAAAAATCCTTTTTTGATTAATTAAATAAATTAATATTGAAAAATCTTATTTTTAAATTAAAATAATTATATAAATTAAATAAAAATTTAAGAGACCACAGTTTTCTCCTCTCACATTTTAATTAACTCATGATTGAGTCTTTATGGAAATTTTAAGGTCACTTGAGTTTCATTTGATAAGTTATAGGATAGAGAGTCCCAAGGGCAAAATGTTATTTTTGGGATTTTCATCCCTTAATTAAATTATAGAATTAATCAAAGGGGAACTGGGTGATATGATTATAATAAAATCTTTTGGGTGCTTGAATTATGAAGGGCTAAGAGTAGAAACCATTTTGTCATCGTTTTCATGATAAGGTTTAGATTGTAATTTTGATAATTTCCATGATTTGGAAGATAATTCAAATATTACGATCCTAATGTGTTGGGCTTAATTTATGAAGATAATAATTCACTCATTTAAAGCCCACTAATTGATGATTGTATGCTAAGTATGATATTAATGAGAATTGAAATCTTGTTTCATTCAATATCTAATTATTTTAAATTACTTTGATAATTGAACTTAAGAGGGCTTAATAATGAATTGGGTTTAATATGTGGAATTGTTTTAATTCGGATTAGAAAAGATAGACATAATTAGTTGATAAACACTTTCAAAACACTTTCAAACACTTTAGTTTCAAACACTTTAGGCCCTACTTTAACTTTGAGCATTAAAATCCTTAATTACTTAGGATTTTCTCTTTTGGTTGCCCATTCATATAACTATCCATTTAATAGTTAAGTGACTATCTAACTTCTTTCCTTTCTAGGGATAATTGAAATGTCAAGGTTCACTGAGCAATGGGTAATTCAACTTTGAGATGATTAATGGAACATTTCAATAAGTTCAAAATGAACTCAAAACAATTCAAGGGGTTTTAAAAGTATTTAGGTTCGTGTTCTAAACATTTTAAGATCTCTTGAATATTTTGAAGGACGATTGAACTTATTATTTTTTTTTCTAGAAAATCACCCACTAAGATATTTCGGGACTCAGTGAGCTATGGTTGGAGGTTTGGTAGTTACACCTTTATCTACCCTTGCAATTTGTTTAAATTTCCTATAAAAGCTAATCTTCAACGGAAATGCCGAGAAAATTCAAGTATGCATTTACAGTTATTTATTATTGCTACAACTTATTATAACTGCTTGGTTGTAAACTTTACTTTACTTGCAAAAAGATCAAAACCATTTAAAAAAATTAATCAACATTTTTAAAAATCTATAACAAACTCTTTCAAAGATAACCCTAAATACTTGGAAATATCACTAAACTTAAAACGTCATTTTTAGTTTATGGGAGTCCCTTGGACAAGGTAACCAACAGTTGCTAACGAGATCTCCTCCGTTTAAATAAGTTTAACAAGTTGTTTAAGCTAAAACCCACAGTTGCTAACGAGATCTCCTCGGTTTAAATAAGTTTAACAAGTTGTTTAAGCTAAATAAGCTCAAAAGAAAATAGTGGTACCATAATGAGGGAACCGTGTGATCCTAACCGGTGTCACTCTAATCAACTTTAACCCCCCATAGCTTTAAAAATCTAGTAAAACCTTTTGGACCTTAGACTTTAGGACTACCACTTTATCAAGGAGCTTGGAGCTAACTCTGCTGGTAGTGATCTACAACAACATGAGTATCTACAATAACACACCTTTCCTTAGAATTAAATAAATAAGCCATAGGTCTTCGAGGTCATCTTCCTAGTGAAACATAAATCCTCACTTTATCTTTAGGGCTTTGTATAGCTCTCCTATAAAATATAAGCTCTAAATTGTTTTAGGATTCCAAGATTGCTGTTCATCATGACCTAAATCCTCGCATCTTCCAGGCTATTTGTAAGACTTTGTCATGAAAATGTAAGCCCAAATTAATAAAATTATAGTGATGTAACTTTTAATTAATTTTTTTCTCAAAACTGAAGACAAACCATACGGTAGCTTAGGAAGTCACCGAGGTCCTCCGCAGGATCTGTGGCATCCCCTAGTCTTTCTTCCTTTGGATTCCAAAACAATGTTCTAAATTTAAGTCATTCCCCTTTGAAACTCCTTTAGTCTGATCTTTTGAAAAGCCCTACGACTTGAAATTCTTGAAGACATCATTTCCTAATCTAAATCAAGAGTTTTCTTAGGTGACTTCAGTTATCTAAGATATAATTAACTATTAGGGCTTGCACTTATAGAAAAATTTAAGAACCCAGCTTAATATAAATTTTATTTAATTTTTTAAATTAAATAGGGGAACTTGTTAGTCAACATAAAGATAGTTTTTCGTAGACTTAAACAGATGTCGTAAATTCTTTAGTATATTTAATCGAGCCTCACCGATTAGTAGTATATCTACCCCCTCATGAATAGATGCATTGCTTGCAATTTTAGGCTCATTTATTTAAACTATTGTTTATATGAGATCAATTCATTCTCGTATTTTCAAAACTTAAAATATTACTTTTCCAAAATTATAATTAAATAAATTAAATTAAACATCTTTTAAAATCGGGCATCGGGATATCCATTCTGACAATCGACAATTTCTATTTTAGAAAATGACAATGTCATTATTTTAAACGAAGGAGTCTTAAAGTCCTATCCTAAGGCTAGTGGATTCCTAAATTTTCTAATGAATTTCGCTAAGGTTTCAATGTATCATAAGGTTTTGATTTATTGTCAATAGGTTAGTTGAGGTTCTTCCTTTTGCTCTAGGTTTTGAACTTCCAACCCTGCAAAATAAAGTTAGTACACTCTATTAAGATGCAATGTAAATCTAGTTCGATGTTCGCTTTTCTTCTTTAGCAGCCTTACAAAATAGAGTTAGGATAAAATATATTTTGATTTAATTAGTGGCTATTTTTATTTTTAGTTAAAACAACTTGGTCAAGATGCCCATGGTTTTCTGTCCTCCTAGGGTGTCGAGTTCCCTAATCTACTTAATAGGAGAGGTGGTCACAACTACTATGACCAAAATATTCCTATAAAAAACCATGGGAAGTGTCATCCAAGAAATCTTCGTAGATCCATGTGATAGAGATTCAAGTTACTTTCTATGATCTTCGTTTTTTGGGTTTCATTTAAGTTTTAATGACTTTTTAAGATTTTAGGGGTTGAAATTTTAGGTTGCTTAAGACTTCTAAGCAGATTTTTTTTTCATTTTGTTGTTTTGTATTTTTTTTATTTTTTTTTGGATGTCCCATTCACGATCACAAGGTTTAATAATCTCAGGGTCATCAGGTTCTTTGATTATATCAGTCACAATTAACTAGAAGTTATTTGGTTAGCAGCCATTGGTTGCCTCCTCCAAAGTACTTTCTCAAACTAGGTTGCATTCTTTGGTTCAAGTTTAATTTGTAGTGGCATTTAGGATGAAATTTATGTCATTTTGTTTAGGTTGGTTTGTTCCTTTGCCAAAATTATCTTTGATTGAGGGTAAGTGTGCTTTACTTATCAAACGAGAAGTCAAATACTCCTTAAATTCTAGTTGCCTAAGTCTAAGTTGATTTTTTTTAGCTCAAGTTGATTTGGACTGATATCTAGGTAATCCAAGTTAACATGAGTTAAGCTATTTTTTCCTCGGATTATCTTCAAAATTGTTTAAATCAACCAAACTTTAATAGGATTGACCCATGTTGACTTAGTTTAATTTGGGTACAATTAAACTTACTTAGTTTAGAGTGGCTTGAGGTAAGCCAAGTTAAATCAAGTAAAATTAACTAAAAACCAAACAAGGTTAGGTGTAGCTGATCCAAATTAAATCCTCTAGATTGAATCAAATTTAAGTTAAATTAAACTTGGATGAAGTCTATGTTAATTTAGACTTGAGTTGTCTTTTTATGTCAAAATTGGGTTAGGCTTAAGTCACTCCTTGATTAGGCTTGGTTTGAGACCTTCAATAAGCTTGAAGTTGAGTCTCAAATCAATTTGATCTGAGTTAAGTGTGATTGACATAAATAATAGTTAACTTGGGTTAACTTGTGTTTGGTATGGTTAACCCAGTGAGTTAAGTTGAATTGAGTAAACCGTAGTTGGACCAGGTTAACACAATGATTTAGTTAAATTGGGTTAACCTAAGTTAAGTTGTGTTGACCCAAGGAATGGTTGAATTGGGTTAACTTGAGCTAAGTTGTATTGACCCGAGGAATGGTTGAATTGGGTTAACCTGGATTAGGTGGGGTTAACCTTGTGAGTTGAGTTAAATTGGTTAAACTCGAGTTAGGTCGGGTTGATCCAGTGATTCAATTTAATTCGGTTAACCTGAGATAGGTTAGGTTGACCTGATTTTATTAGACTTGGGTTAACCCGAGTTAGTTCAGATTGACCCAAAAATTTCATTGAATTGGGTTAACTTGAGTTAGGTCAAGTTGACCCGGTGATTCAGTTGAATTTTCTTAACTCAAGTTAGGTTTGGTTGACTCAGTGATTAAGTTGAATTGGGTTAACTCGAGCTTGGTCGGGTTGATCAAGTGATTTTGCTTAATTGGGATAACTCAAGTTAGATCAAGTTGACTTAGTGATTTATTTGAATTAGGTTAACTCGTTATGCTAGGTCAATCAAGTGATTCAGTTGAATTATGTTAAACTGAGTTAACTCAGATTAACCAGCTAATTTAGTTGGATTGGGATAACCGGAGTTAGGTGGGTTAACCCGGTGATTCAATTGAATTATGTTCACGTAAGTTAAGTCAGGTTGACTCGATGATGCAGTTGAATGGGTTAAATTGAGCTAAGTCGAGTTGACTTGGTGATTTAGTTGAATTGGGTTAAGTCAAGTTAAGACAGGTTGACCTGGTGATTTAGTTGAGTTTGGTTAACATGAGTTATGTCGGATTGATTCGATGATTTAGTTGAATTAGTTGAACCCGAGTTAGGTGAGGCTAACCTCATGATTATTTTGAATTGGGTGCACCCAAGTTAGGCAAGGTTTACCCATTGATTGAGTTAAATTGGGTTAACTTGAGTTAGGTTGGATTGACCCGATGATTAAGTTAAACTGGGTGAACCCGAGTAAGGTCTGATTGACCAAGTGATTCAGTTTAATATAGTTAACTCGAGTTAGGTCGGGTTGACCCAGTGTTTTGGTTGAGTTGGGTCTAAGATATGTTATACAAAGTTGAAGTTAAGTTTAACTAAGTCCAGGTTAGGTTAGATGTAGGTTTGGTCTAGGTTGAGCTAGACCTAAAGTAAGTTTGAGTTAAACTAAATCTAAGGTGGGTTGGACTTTGAATGGTTCATGTTTAGATCTAGCGTAGGATACACTTCAAAATGGCCCAAGGTGAATTTAGTTGTAGGTACAGTTAAACCAAGAAGATTTGTGTTATGTTCAAAGTTTTAGTGAATTCAGACCAAAGTTGAGTTATGACTTAGTTGGGTTAGACTTAGGCAAGATCTAGGTTAGACAAGGCTTAAAAGAAGTTTAGGTTGAATCTAGGTCTAAGTTATGTTAGACCTAAAGACTATAGTTGAAATTAGGTCTAATTTGAGTTAAATCTAAAGGGCTTGAGCTAGATCTAATTTAGGTTAGGACCATGATTTAAGCTAGTTCTAATATTGGTTAGACATAAGGATTTGTGGTTTAGATCTATGTTCAGTTAGACCTAAGAGGTTGGACTAAGTCTAAGTTAGGTTAGACATAGGGGTTTCAAGTTAGGACAAATGTGGGTCAAACCTAAATGTTTAGACTAGGTTTAAATTAGGTATACCTAGGGTTTAAATTTAGTTAGGTCTAATTTGGGATAGACATAGGTTTTAAGATAGGTTTAATGTGGGTTAGACCTAAAAGTTCAGAGTAGGTCTAAAATAGGTTAGGCCTACGGTTTAAGTTAGGTGTATGTATGGACCTAGGTTTTAATTTTGGGCTAAAGTGGGTTGAATCTAAAAGATTTAGAGTTTAGATTAATATTTCAGTCTAATGTGGGTTAGACCCAAAGGATTTAATTTAGGTCTAATGTAGACTAGACCTAACATTTGGTTGATATTTAAAATACTCTCAAGTATTTAATCATTTAAAATTTAAATATAATTTAATTTTGTCCAATTTTATTTTCTTAATTTTCCCTCTATTCACTGAGTTTAGAGGTATTTTTTTATTTTTGTGAATTTTGTCCAATTTTATTTTCTTAATTTTCCCTCTGTTCACTGAGTTTAGAGGTATTTTTTTATTTTTGTTTTCAAAGTTATGAATTTTTAAAGTTTTATATATTTTTTGAATTTAATTAATTTGCAAATCCCGAATTATCCACTTAACCATGTCAGACTCGAGTCTTAGTGTTGACCTCACTTTTGGTTGAGGTCTAGTTTCCTCTTTAGTAACCTAGGGTCTAGCCATAGGAATTTCCTGTTGACATTCCTAGAGGACTAGAAAGGAACCCTCACCATTAGAAATTATAAACTCTTCTTTGCTCAACTTGAAGTTCCACATATTGGTATTAACCTCTAGCACTTAGTAGGTGGGGTCAATATAGGGGAGCTTAAGGAGAGTTCCCATAGGATTTATTGGCCTTAGGGTCAACCCTATGGTGGTGTGGTTTTGATTACTCTCACTCACACACTTGCACATTACACTCACTCACTACCTCAAACCCAAGCCTTCTTGACTTTGACCCCTTAAACATTTGGTAGACTCATGTAGATGGTCCCCTTGACCCACTAGCTATAGTCAAGGGTCTAGCTATGACTAGTACATGGAGGATCCAAAGGAGAGGATTCCATTGGTCCATAGCTCAAATAGGGTGGTTGGCACCTCACTTTCACCAAAATACCAAACTCGGCCTTTTGCCCCAAAATGTACCCAATTTACCAAATTGCCCTTGAAACTCCAAAGTTCCCAAAAATTTCCCAAAATACCCAAATTTGTCCAAAAATCATCTTAAACCATTTAAAACCAGCGAAATTGCTCAAAACCTTCCAAAATTACAAAAAAATACCAAAATACCCGTCAAACTGCCAAAAATACCAAAATACTCTTGGTGGCCTAAACTTTCCCAAAACCTTCAAAATCATTTCAAATGCCCCCAAAATCAATTCGGCCCCTTCAAGTGAACCCAAATTGACCAATTTGACCCATTTTGACAAAAACCTCCAAATTGCTTTTAAAAGCCCGATTACCTCCAATTCACCCTAAATGTCTACCAATTTGCTCCAAATCTTTTCCAATTTCAATTCTATACTCAAATTCATCATTAAAAAACTCAATTCAAAAAAATCCAAGCCCGATTGATCCACACTGGAGCCGAATTTTGGCGCAAGTTAAAAAGCCCCAATTTGACCCAAAATCAAAATCTCACCTAATTGAACATTAAATCTATCCAATTGACCCAATTGTTTCATCATGAAATCTTCAAAACACTTCCACATACTTAATTGAACCTTCAATTGGTCTTGTTCAAGCCCCAATTTTACTTAAAACAAACTTGGACTAAAACCCCCTATTTAGCCATATCTCCAAATGTCCCGTAAATAAATGCCAAAACCCCAAAATTGGAACCAAATTGATGTTAAGAACTCTTCATAACATCCCTCTAGACCATTTTGAACTGTCAACTTGGACTTGGCCCAAATCTCGCCTTACTCAAACCCAAGTCTAACCCATCACCCCAAAATTGATCGAATGCTCAAAATCCTTCAAATTGACCCATCAAATCAATTCAAAATCAATCGAAATCTTTTCTAAAATTTTTATGAAAATCATCTACACCAAGTTACTCAATAAATTTAGTCCAATTTCATGGCTAACCCAACCCAAACTCAACTTCAAGCCAATTTTACCCAAATTGAACCCATGCACCAAAATTGACCAATCCAGCTAAAATTAATCAAGGCAAAGCTTCTACAACCAACTTCTGAAGCATAGTTACCAAAATAGACTCACATAGCCACCCTAGAGGAGCTATAGACTAATGATCCCCTAATTTAAGAGATTTCACCCATATTTGGTCGAAACTTGAAATATCCTCTCCATCATTGCTTACCCTTTGGAGTTAATCATAATTAGCCACCCTTTGACCTCCTTGAGCTCAAAGGTGACTGGACTCTAGCTAGCCACCACCTCAGTCATTGAAAATACTTACCCTAAAGGAGCCTCAAATGGACAAAAATAAAAATTTGAACTCCCTGACTTGGCTCACTCCAATTTGATGCTTGTGCCTTTATTCCCTGCACCTCAGCAAGCTAAGGCACCAGTCAAACCCCCCTGAGCTCCACTAGGCAGCCATGGATTTAATCTGACCTCTCTACAGCCAAAGAAGAGAAAGCTTGAACCCATGGGGAAAATTTGCCAAAATCTCACCAGAAACTTTTCAAACCCTCCTAAGTTCAATCGCCTTGCTCTCAGCCACTGACAGTCATCCCACAGAGCCAATTTCTCATTGAAATTTGTCCATAACCAAGAATAGATTTCCCCATACCTCCACAGTCCACCGAATTTCAATTAACTGTACCCACACCATCACTAGAGTGAGAGAAGAAGATTCACCACAAATGCCCCATCACAGAAAGTCTATAGCATAGAATTTGATGAACACCTGAAATTGAGCTTGATCAAAAACATATCTAGACAATGCATTAGAGCCTAGGACTTCACCTGGAGGTTTGTTAGACCCAATTGAAGCTGTCATGATCATCTGATTGAGAACTCCTATCTCAGGCAAAGGTATTGAACCTCAACCCTAAACTAAGATTTTTTTTTATTCTTCATGTGTAATGGCTTGATTAACCATATTGATAGACGCGCCTTGAGTAGATGAAGGTTTAGAAACTAACCCCATGTGATTTATTTGAGTCTAGCTCGAGATCTTAAGGTTTAGTGTGGACGTCTTACGAGTTAGGTCATTTGGGGACGATGAACGGGAGCGGATGTCGCCCGATCGCATGTTTATTCAATGGACGGTTGTGATGGAGCCAGACGAGCTAATGAATTGAAAAGACGGGATAACAAGGCGGCTACGTGGCTGGTGGATATATATATATATATATATATATATATATATATATATATATATATATAAGAAGAAATGAAATGCCTCTAAATTTTAATTCAAAAATTGAAATCTTTGATGCATGGGGATTAGATTTTATGGGACCATTTGGAAATAAATACATATTCACTGCAATGGATTACGTTTCAAAATGGATTGAAGCAATCACTTTACCTCGATGTGATGCTCATGGTGTTTCAGAATTTTTAATTAAAAATATTTTTACAAAATATGGAATGCCAAGAGTAATCATTACCAATGGAGGTTCTCACTTTAGAAATGTAATAGTTGTAAGATTAGTGGAAAAATATAATATAGTTCATAAAGTTGCAACTGCTTATCATCTCCTGACAAGTGGTTTAGTAGAATTATCTAATCACAAAATTAAGAGGATTATGAAAAAGAGTGTTAATTTTAGTAAAATAGATTGGTTTATTTGATTATTATAACATTATGGCCTACAGGACAACCTATAAAACACCTACAAGAATGTCCCCTTAGAGATTAATTTTAGGAAAGACTTGTCACTTGCCAATTAAATTGGAACATAAAGCTTATTGGGCTATAAAACAATTCAATTTCAATTTTAAAGAAGATGGTGAGAAAAGATTTTTGCGATTGAATGAGCTTGAGGAAATTAAAATTGAATCGTACAATAATGCGAGGATTTATATGGAAAAAAAGAAGATAATAAAAAGAGAATTTGAACATGGACATGAAGTTTTATTATATAATACAAGATTGAAATTATTTCTTGGAAAATTGAAGTTTAGGTGGAAAGGGCCAATCATAGTTATAAAAGTCTATCCCTATGGGGCTGTTAATATTGAAGACCCAAGACTGTAAGAATATTTAAAGTGAATTGGCACAGATTGAAAACATATTTTGATGATCAAAGACCAGCTTTTAAAGAGAAACTAATGTTGGGTCACCTAGAATAATACTAGGAATGTTAGGCTGACGAAATTAAATCAGGCACTTTGTGGGAGGCAACCCATTTGTATCGTTGTTTATCTTGTTTTTAAGTTTGTTTTGTTTGAGATATTTCATGTATATTTATGTTTATATCTTCATGTAGTCCGTGTATTTAATAAAATATTTAGAAACATATTTATTTTCTTATTTTATGGAAAAATTGAGAATTTATTGGATCGAAATTGAAACAGCAGAAATTCTGGAACTGGCAGATGATGCGCCAGACTGGCGCATGATGCGCCAGACTGGCGCATGATGCGCTACTTTCCAGAGAGCCGACACATGATGCACCACGGGTCTGAAAATGTTTAAATACGTGTCAAATGGTGGGTTTTTGTAGTTTTTGGGGGTTTCTTCTCCATATAACTCCTAAAAACCAAATCCACACAATTTTTTAGGGGGGGGGAATGAGGGAAGAGTCACCACTTTTTAATTCCTACGGCTTCCCACTCTAGAAACTGTGCTAGATTTGGAATTTTCAACCGGACAAAATTTGTCAGTTTTGATGCACAAAAATTACATGATTGAGTTCTCGTAAAGAAGAGGCTTATCAAAAAAAGAGGATTTGTGAATTGCGTATTCAACACGCCAAATACTCGAGTAGAAGAGACTATTGCGCAGATGCATTGAGAAGTGCTTTTCTACACTACTACCGTCGTTGTTGTTCTAGTAGTAAAAGAATTTTATGCAAATCTTCATGGAATCAACCAAGGAATGTTTTACATTTGAGGCTAGCTTTAATTAGTTTTAGAAGTTATTGTAGAGTGCCGAGGAGTTTTCAAATATGATTGAAAATGTGCCTATTTGCCATTATGCAATTTACCCCTACCAGAGAGAATATGAATGAACTCTACCGCTACCTTACGAATGAAGATGCTAATTGGGAGACCAAAGATGATGGAAATGTAAGTTTTCCTCCATCGCTTTTAAATCTTGTTTCAAAATCCTGACACTTCTTTATTGCATTTAAATTACTGACTACGATGAAAGTTATTAAGCTCACAAAGGAGAGTGTCATTCTGAATTACTGTATTCAGATCGAAAAACCTATTGATGTTGGAGCTGTTATTGTGAAATCAGTTTTTGGTTTGACTGTGAATGGATCTGGATCTGCAACTAGATTGGGGCATCCATCCACTATTTTCCTACTTTGCAGTCAATCTCAAGTACCTTATGATAGTCGGGAAAAAGTGCATCTTCCTTGGAAGCTGATGGATCCAGAAGTCTCTTGCAACTGTATTGGAATGTGAGATGAAAATGATATGAATGTACTGATGGATCAAGGATCTCAGAATTCAACACCTGTTCAGCCCTACTACAACTCGGGTGTACTTTCAAAAAGGATTAAGAAAATAAAAAAAATGTGCAGAACCTCATGCACATGATTGAGAAAATTATTAAAATGCTAGATCATCTAGATTGGAGACTGAAGGAACATTTTGAACATACATGACATATTAAATATGGATTGGTACGTATGTTCAAGAAACATGCTTGGATTGGGGAAGAAAATTCAACTAATGAACATTTCGACCCTTCTACAGTTTGTATGTGCACTACCAATCGATGAGAGATATCCAGGAGGGCGATAGTGAAGATGATGATTGAACTTAATTTAGTGTTGGACTGCATTTTTTTTTAATGAACTCTATCTATGTTTATGTTTTAATTTTTGATGTTTAGATTTTAGTGTTAGGATGTTGGGTTAGGATGTGTGTTAGGATGTTGGTTTTCTTTAGAATACTGAATTTGATGTTTGTTTGCTTGAATAATTTTATTTTGTAATAGCGCAAATTTTATATATAAATGTGAGTTTTGTGTTGTTAGTGAAATTTTGGTATTAGTGTGATGTTTATATATTCTTACAATAGTTTATTTGAGTCAAATAATGGTTGAACTAAAGCGGTATGGAGCAGATTTCTACAAAAACTGAAATCTAGAAAATTTGAGCTCCGACGCATCATGCGTCTAAGGTTCGAACACACTATATTTCTAGAAAACCATGAAATCACACGGACAAACTCCATTTTTGTTGCTTGAGTCATCTTGTACCTCAGGACCTTGGTCTAGGGCATCACATTGTGGGTGATAAGGAAGGATTTGGAGGTTAAACAATAGATTTCATCTTCTCTTGAAAAGAGCTTCACTTTAACTTAGAAATTTTCATTTTCACCATGGATTTTGGGAGATCCAAAAATTGGAATTTTTTATGAAAAAACTTAAAGAAATCTCATGGTGAAATGCTTCTTACCAAATAACATTGCTTGAGGAGTTAGGATTTTGATTTAGTAATTTATTTGGACTATATTTGGATATTCATAGAATTTTCAAATGGCTCCCCGAGTTAAGAGAGGAAAGAAATTTGAGGACTTCAAAGAATGAAAATTTGTTAATTTCAAAGCCCAACATAATTACAATACTCAGATGGAGACCAAGAGAATGATCCAAGAGCGGGCGTTTGCAAACTCCGTGACCAGGTCAAAAGACTGATTCTTGCCAGGAATTGGAAAAGATTCTGCTACTTCACTGCCACAGCAGCTTTCCCAATGGTTCGGGAGTTTTATGCTAAGCTGAGATTCACTACTGATGATCACATCCTTATTAGAGTTAAACAAGATGAGTTTACTGTTGATCAAATCAATACTTTTTTATGGTTTGAGGGGTGTAGTTTTCGATGAATATGCTGCATTTGTGATGAATGATTCATCACTGGAGGAAGTGATTGCATTTTTTACTGATGGAAGAAGGGTATTGAAGATTAAAAATAACAAGATAGTTAACTTCCCTGCTTTTATGTTGACTATTAAGTCTGAAATATGGCACCACTTCATTTTTGTCAAACTTTTGCCAACAAATCATTTGGCTGATGTTACTAAAGATACAGCTGTACTCAACTAATGCATTCAAAACATGGAGGCAATAGATGTGGGTGCACTTATAGTTCAGCATGCTCAAAGTAGTGTTAATACTTTTATAGCTAGAGGATTAGGATCCCATGCCCTAATTTTCACTTTATGTGAATAATCAGGAGTAGAATCCCATAGAAATCAAGAGAGATTGCAGCCACACAATCCGATTGGGAGGCATATGATTCAAAGAGTAGAATAATTTGGTGAGTCTAGAAGTGGAAGAAGAGATAGGCCCTCTACATCTGCTGCAGCGGCATCAAATTCTAGATGTGTATCACTTGAAGATATAATGGACCAACTAATGATTCAACAGATGGACAACAGATGGATATAGTAAATATGGATATAGTAAATATTCAAACTCAGTTTGGGGAGATAGGAGCAAGGAATTCATAAAATGATGAATATCAGTAGAGGAGAGTTTAGCATAAGATTGACTTTGAAAATGCCATGGTAAGACACCTTAGGGGTGAACCTAATGTTGACTTTTTTACTTGCCCCAGTTTCACTCCCTATGCTCCCATCCATGATGTGAAGAAGAAGAAGAAGAAGAAGAAGAAGAAGAATTAGATGATGAAGAAGAAGGAGATGAAGATTGATGTTTTATGAGTCTTGTTTATTTATTTTGATGCCTGTTTGTTTTTTGTGTTTTTATTAGGATATCTTTTATTTGAAACTTGCGGTAGTAAGAAAAAAATTTATGTTTTGTTGTGAATTGAATCTATAATAGTTATTATAGAATTTAATTTTTTCTACATTTTTAGTATTTTTAGTTTAGTTTGTTAGTTTTGTTTTTCAATTTTTGTATTTATGTTTTTAATTCTCAGCAAGTTCTTTAAAATATATTATGTTTTATTTAATCCTTTAAAGCCTTGTTGACCTCGCTTTTGTTTGAGGTTTAGTTTTCCCTCTTTAGT
>NW_018238098.1:0-264 GCF_001263595.1 Phalaenopsis equestris | reverse complement strand
CAAAAAATATAAGTAGGAAGAAAAATAGTTTAGAACATCTATCTACCATAAATCTCTATTAAAAACATCTACAATTATTTATTAGGATAAAAAACTTGTAATAGAAAGATAAATCTAAATTAATCATGCTAGGATGAAATTAACTAAACAAACTTCTAACTAACATAGCATGTATTAACATTAAAATATAAAAATTTTCTTAAAGTCCTATATATGATTGTAACACAAGCACAAACACAAACACACAAACAAGATAAATGAGGT
>NW_018238097.1:0-878 GCF_001263595.1 Phalaenopsis equestris | reverse complement strand
TATATATATATATATATAATTGATCAGTTAAAAATTAAATTGACTACAAACAGAAATTTATAATCAATTATTAATTAGAAATTTGAATTAAATTATAATAAATTATATTTAAATTATGTCTAATATAAATAATAATACTTAAATTTCGGTCTAACCCTTGACAATCATAGAACATCCTATAGTTGTGATTGTGATTGTCAAAATGACCATTTGTTCGCGAATAGTTTGTTTTCGGCTTGTCAAGCAAACGAGTCAAACACGAACATATTTTTTTATTTAAAATATAAACGAGCTGAACATTAGCAGTGTTATTTTTAATGGACCGAACACGAGCTGAACCGAAGCTTGCTTACACCCCTAACTAAATGATAACATTACTTAATGGAAAATTTTAATAATATGGTCTACAATTTTTGTATCTTTACATTAATTATTGGGTGTAAAAGAATTTTAACTTAGTGACACTTGTAATTTGAGCTTGAATTTGGTTAATTAATGTATTTGAATTTGAGCTCTAACTTAAATTCTACAAATTCAAGCCTAATATGAATAGAAAAGAAAATATTAATTTAAATTAGTATTATAATAAAATTATAAATAAAATGAAAATTATGAGATAATTAATAAAAAATAGCTTAATATAAAATATAAAATATTATTTTTTTAATATTTTAAATACTTTAAAATCGATACCCCCTTGATGAGCCTGTAAAAACGGCTCCCTGCGGCTCGTTGTTCGCGAACAGTTCGTGTTCGGCTCGTTAAGAAGCTCGTGTTCGGCTTGTTCGCAAAGTTAACGAACCAAACACGAACAAGACGAACAAATATTTGTTCGTTCATGTTCGGCCCATTTTGGCTCGAAATACTACTAATTATAT
>NW_018238096.1:2076-3827 GCF_001263595.1 Phalaenopsis equestris | reverse complement strand
CATATGTTGTATTTATACATGATTTTAATATTAAATAAAAAATGAAAGTAAGTTAATTCTTAATGTAATATCTTTATCGATATTATATATTCATTCATGTATATGAATATCTGTCATGCATTGCTATTTAATCAGAATATTAATATTTATTTATCCACCATTAATCATGTTGAATCCAAGAGTGTCCGGGAAATATATCAGAGGTATAGAATATTTTGCAGGGAAAGATGGGAGAGACTACAGTAGAGAGCAGTAGGAATGCGTAGCCATTTTTCATGATATGAACCCTATATTTATAGGAATTGACTCCATTCTTACAAAATTACAAATCAGTGCACTTATCATTAGCCTTTAGAAGGACCCTTTATTAATCATAATGATAATTGAATATAATAAGAATGTCAAATCTATTCGGTGGGTAAGAGTTTTACCGGCTGCTTGACCCGTCTTGACCCTGTCAGTACTTGATTTGAAGCCGAGTAATTTGCCGATCAGGCCACGACCAATCGTCTTCTTCTGGGCAATCCTTTGACATGTTCTTCTGGTTGCTCGATCCAGATGTCTTCTTCTCTAGCATCCAATTTGTCGTTCGTCAACAAGCATGTTGGATCGGTCGTTCCTTCCTCCCGAGTTGTTCGCTTTCTTTGAGATTTGTGATGACATATTTTTCATATACATATTTAGCTCTCAATTCGCTTGCTCTTTGGAAGCTTCCAAGCACACAAGCACACAAGCACAAGGGAATCTTTTTAACATATAAGAAATAATAAAATGAAATTATTATACAATAATGAACTTCCATGAATTTCCGTGCCCATATTGCTATTGATAAGCCATGAGACGGGAAATTTGTGCCTTCACTTTTCCTTCTCACACTTTTGGAAACTTTTACCTTCTCCCTTTCATGCCTTATCCTATGTCCGATGAAGAAGCATCATCTGTCGACAAGCAGGCCTTTCTTAAGGTTGTGAGTGACATACGGGCTAAGGCCCGTAAATCAGACACAAAACGAAAGATGGTGAGCGAAATTTCTACAGGGGAGTTGAGCAAGAAGAGGGTTGTGCGAAGCCATGAACTGGAGAGTTCAAGGATCGAACTGTGACTTTGGGTTTCCTCGTAGGTTCATTGCATGAGAAGGTTGTGGAGGAGACTGAAGGGCATCCGACGATTGTCTTTAGGGCACCCGTCAGAGGTGGTCAATCCTGCCTGAGGGGGAGGAATGTCCGTTTAGATTACTGTGGGGGCATCGACTCCTCAAGATCTTGAGGAGGTGGCAAATAAATTTGAGACACATCTTCAACTGCAGAAGGGAGGCTTTTCCTCTATGGTTAGAGGGTTAGAGGAGACGGGTGATGGTCTTGTTTCTTACACCCCATCTGGTTGGAAACGACTTTTGAGTATGTAGCTTGAATCATGACATTCACACTTCTTTTGTAGTTACTAAATTCATGACAATCGATTCTATCTTCTCAAATAATAACATCAATCAAGAGAACGACAGGGTCATCCTTATGTGTGTGTGTGTGTGTGTGTGTGTGTGTGGGTGTGGGTGTGGGTGTGGGTGTGGGTATGGGTGGGGGGCAGACACCGCATAACAAGTTGCTGTGGAATAGGGATCCATGGAACATAGTACCATGGAACTAGGCACTGTAGCCCAGAGGATGGAGAAGATTCGCCCCTCGGTGGAGGCAAAAATGTGGGTCGCCATGTCTCTTCTGATGCAGTGAGAGAAGATCAGGTACCCGGGGGCG
>NW_018238096.1:0-1365 GCF_001263595.1 Phalaenopsis equestris | reverse complement strand
GGGGGGGGGGGGGGGGGGGGATTGAGTCTAAAATATACCCAAAAAATACATAACCCACTCATAGAGGGTTGCACCTCTCCCCATTACGACTCTTCCCAAAAAAAATTAACTCACCAAAAAAGAGATGACAAGTATACCCAAAAGAGGAAGAAAAAAAGGGATTGAGTCTAAAATAGTGGTTGAGATAGTAAAGAGTTGAAACACATGTAGATGAGCTCAATTGATTTTGGTAGCAAAAAATAGATCCTCTAAACGACAATAGCAGCACTTTGCTGGAGCAAGAAATAGATCCTCCAAACGTCAGCCACAATTCATAGCATCCAAAAGTGTAGATCCCAACAGACATAAACATAGCAACAAAAGAAAGCATTAGCAGTAAAAAGGATAAAGCACTATAAAAGGAGAGGAGAAACCAAACAGCCAAAAAAACATTAAATCATGATAAAATGAATATCTAAATTATCCCAAAGTAGAAGTCTCTTTAAAGAGAGTTGGGGGTGCAAACCAACAAAAACCATATTATTGCCTCTCTTAGCAAACCAACAAAAACCCCATCATTGCCTCTCTTAGCCAGCCAGTCTACCGAAGCATTGCCCTCTCGATGAATAAAACTCATCTGAACCTGAAGCTAGTTAGCTGAGCTAATGTGCCAAATTGTATTAAATTGGAAAACTAAATTCACAGGGGTTTAGTAACCTTAGTCAACATTTCATAAATATTTATGGAATATGTTTCAATAATTAGCTTAGGAAATGTAATGATCATTGCAATTTGTACAGCAAACAGAACAACCCAACATTTTGCTTCAATAAGGCTCTGAGCACATATTGGTGAAGCAAAGAAGCATAGCAAGTTACCCAAAGAATTTCTAAAAACACCTCCTGCACCAGCAACAGTAGGAGTCCAACTTCCACCAATGTTAACCTTAATCCAACCGAGAGTAGGGGCCTGTCATCTAGTTAATAGTGGCATCCTACCCTTGTAAGTAACAGAAACAGGTAATGCAATGCTTAATCTTTGGCAAGATTTGAAATAGTGAGATAGTATATAAGACACAGTGAGAGAGAGATTAGGTGGAGAGTTTTCATGTTTATGGTTGTTTATAGCAAACCATATAAACCATAAAACAACTAAAGGTGAGTAAGTGTTGACCTCACTTTTGGTTGAGGTCTAGTTCCTTCTTTAGGAGCCTAGGATCTAGCCATAGGAATTTCTTGTTGACTATTCCTAGAGGACTAGTTATGGCACCCTCAACAATAGAAATCCTAAACTCTTCTTTGCTCATCTTGAAGTTCCACATATTGGTTTTAACCTCTACTAGTTAGTAGGTGGGTGACCAAAGGAAAATATATTGAGATTTTCATA
>NW_018238095.1:842-1300 GCF_001263595.1 Phalaenopsis equestris | reverse complement strand
GTATCAACAAGGGATAAAGTTTTTAGCACCGTTACCGGGAAATCAAAAGTAAAATTTGTACTTTTAGAAAGTCTTATTTAAACTTTAAGTATTGTATCTTATTCTTTGTGTGTGTTTTGAATTTTATTTTATTTTATTTTATGATAGTGTATGTATAATTCAGGTTCTGAAGGATTAGTGCCCTCGATTCTGAATTAGAAAGAACTATTACAAAAATCAGAAAAAATAAAAAAAATTATAAATTTTGAAAAAATAAAAAAAAAAATTATAGAAATGGAGACCAAAATAATAAAAATGCTGAAATTCATCAAGAGTTAGACCTTTAAGAGATTATGCCAACCCTACTGTAGATGAACTTCATCGTAGTATTGAAAAACCTACTATAGTGGCTAATTCATTTGAGCTTAAACTTGATATTATCAAAATGGTATCAAATAATCAGTTTGAGGGATCACCAA
>NW_018238095.1:0-350 GCF_001263595.1 Phalaenopsis equestris | reverse complement strand
TGAAGGTAATTCCTAAGAAAGTAGCCAATATTGATGAAACTGATGCATTTACCTTGTTCGCAAATCAAGTCGCTGCAGTTTCAAGGCAGTTAGACCAATTTGGAATGAATTTTTCTCGACCATTTTCTATGATTGAAGAGAATTGATTAGGCCAAATGTTAGATTCTCAAGCATCATTAAAAACTTTGAATGCCATAAATAATAAGCAAAACAACCCATATTCAAATTATTATAACCCAGGTTGGAAGAACCATCCCAACTTTAACTAGAATAACAATTCAGGTGGTAATAATTAGCAATGGGGGAATAACCATGGAAACCCATTGGGAAACTGGAACAATCAAGGGAAT
>NW_018238094.1:0-310 GCF_001263595.1 Phalaenopsis equestris | reverse complement strand
GTCACTGCCTTACCGGTATACCCTATTTTCGGGCCGCTGCAGTCACCGCATGCCCATCTTTGGGTCACTACCTTACCGGCCCCTCTTTGCGGCCCTCTGCCGCTATGGCATGCCTACCTTTGGGTCACTGCCTTATCAGTATACCCTCTTTTAGGGCCCCTGCTGCTAAGGCATGCCTACCTTTGGGTCACTGCCTTACCGGCATACCCCCTTTTCGGGCCCCTGCCACTACGGCATGCCGATTCCTACGAGTCACTGCCTTCGTGACATACTCTTTATCACTACATATATATTTTGATTTGCTTGCATT
>NW_018238093.1:0-666 GCF_001263595.1 Phalaenopsis equestris | reverse complement strand
AGGCTTTCTTAAAATTTTTCAAAATTTTCTTCAACTTTTCTTCTTCTTTCATTTTTAATTTTGAGAAAATTATAACAGGTAAAGTAGAGGAATCTCCTAAAAAGATATATTTTAAATGATCAGGAAGTAACTTCAACTTTAGTTCTGGAGGTTTTTCAATAGATGGACAAAATGATTTATCTTTGTCTATCATGTCTAAAACTTCAAAACTTTCTTGAACATAGTTTGAATCTTCCTTAAAAAGATATTCACATTGATCTAATTCCTCTTCTTACTCATGTTCTAAATCTTTTTCTTCAAAATTTTTTTCATAAGTAGTCTTGAAATGACGTTCACTTTGATATCTTATAACATCAATTTTAAAACATTCATCATCTTTACCTTTTCCAGGGTATTTCATTAATCTTGAAATGTTACAAGTAACAGTTTGATCATTGACTAGCATTGTTAATTCCTCTTTTTGCACATCTATTATTACTCTTCCTGTGGCTAGGAAAGGTCTCCCCAAAATGATAAGTATCTCTTTATCTTTCTCCATATCTAGCACAATGAAATCAACAGGAAAGATAAATTGATCTACTTTCACTAGGACATCTTTTATAACTCCTTTTGGGCATGTTATCGAACGAGTTGCTAATTGCAGAGTTACAGTAGTAGGAGTTATTT
>NW_018238092.1:0-399 GCF_001263595.1 Phalaenopsis equestris | reverse complement strand
AAGTGATATATTTATTTCTTCGGGATAAGTGTATTGTCTGTAATATTGTATTCAATCATTTAAACTATTTAAAATATTTGATCTCACCTATTTTAAAATTAAAACGTTACTTAAAAAAAAAAAAAAAAGATTATATTCATATTTAAATTATTTTTAAAATCACAAAATCATCACTCTTTCAAATCACGAAGGTTAAAAAAAAACGGCCGACAATGCTTTAGTTCAGTTAGATTTATATTGTAGTAGATTCTTCATGTTGTGGATAGAAAAGTTATGTATGACTGAAAAGTTATAAAGGATGTGCATACATGAAAAATATGCATGAGATAAATGATATTTAGATAGACATTTTATGTAAGACATGTAAAATAGGTATGTATGAAATGATTATCGAAGGCG
>NW_018238091.1:0-2993 GCF_001263595.1 Phalaenopsis equestris | reverse complement strand
ATTTAAAATAAATGATAAAGAACCAAAATTATTAATATTAATGAAAACTTTTCCAAGTATAACTGTAAGTTGCCAAAATTTGAGATTTTCGGCCGCCATAATGGATATCTCGATGCCTAGTTTTATAAGGTGTTTAATTTAATTTATATACATTATTTGGAAAAAGTAATATTTTAATCTTTAAAAATACAAGATCGAACCGATCTCATATTTTGCAATAGTTTAAATGATTGAGCACAACACTACAAATGACATATCTACTCCGAGGAATAGACACATCACTTGATAATGAGGATCGATTAAATAAACTACAGAATTTATGACATTCGTTTGGTCTGTGAACCTTTATGTTGACCGACAAGTTCCCCTATCTAACACAAATATTTAGACAAGGTTTATATTACCTGGGTTCTTAAAGCTCCCTATAAAGGCAAACCCCTATAATGAATTACATCTTACATGACTGAAGTCACTTAAGAAAACTCTTAATTCAGATCAGAAAATATTGTCTCCAAGGACTTCAAAAGGATAAGACTTTTCAAAGATCAGACAAAAATGTGTGAAATGGGATGGGCTTAAATTTGGAACATTTTATTTTGGAATCCAAAGGAAGAAGAACTAGAGAATGTCACAGATCCTGAGGAGAACCTCGGTGACTTCCCAAGCTATCCTAAGTTTTGGCTTCAATTTCAAGGGAAAATTATTGAATGTTTCATCCTGCTAATTTTATTAATCAAAGCGTACATTTGTTTGAGACTATCACATAAACAACATGAAAGATGTAAGGGTTCAGGTTGTAACGAACGACAACCTTGGAATCCTAAAACGAGTTAGAACTTATATTGCACAACATGATTGTGCAAATGCCTAAAGATAAAGTTGAGGATTTATGTCGCACTAGGCTGACAATCTTGAAGTCATATGGGTTATTGTTTAATTCTAATAAAAGATATGTTGTTATAGATCCTTGTGCTGTTGTAGATTGCCGTTGTAGACGACTACTGATACACCTAAAATATATAGTGTTTTCAGACACATTTTTCTACTTATTTTTGGGATATTGCGCTTTAATGGAAGTATTTTTGAGTGTGTTTTTCTTTCAGGTACAAGTAAAAAGTTGAAAAATGCTAAAAAGAGTGAAAAATGATCAAATTTGGAGGAAAAATGTGAAATTTGTGCAAAAGTATTTTGGTGCCTAAGCGGCAGATCCGACGCTTAAGCGCCGATGAAACAGAGAATGCTGTGCCTAAGCACCAGAGGCCTCGTGCTTACGCGGTAAGCGGCAGAGGCAGTTATTTGTCAATTTTCTTCATTTGACCTAATTTTGAAGAGACATTTGAGACACCTATTTGCTAAAGAGGGTGGTTATGACGACTAGGAACGAAATTATTATTAAAAGACTTGTGAAAGAAGGCATCCCTTGGAGAATACATCAAATTTGGACACATTTTGAAGAATTTGCAAGGCACCTCTTAGGAAATTTATAAAAGAAGGAAGTTGAGACAATTAAAGGGGGTGCTTGAAAGTTCTAAAAGGAGTTTAAAGAGGAGTCCTGATGAGTTTTGAGAGATAGTTAAATTCAGGCACCACAAATTTACTTTATCCTTATTGTTTTTAGATTTATTTTGAGAGTCAAGAGAGTTGTAGAAGAGAAGAAATTCAAAGGAACTTCAAGAGTTTGATGGAGGATTTGGGATAAGTTTTTATCTTTTGTTTTTGAACTTCTTTTAGTATTAATTGAAACTTCTTGTTGGTTTGACAAGGATTTCTACTTTTAAACTAAAATGTGGTTCTGTTTTCTCTATGGATTCTGAGTAGTTTTTTTTTATTTTTCCCCATAAAATGATAAGTAATTAATGTGTTGGATGGATGTTGTGGAGAGTATTGATCTTTAATGTTGGAAGAAGTTGTGATGATTTAAATCCATGAACTTTATTTACTTCTTGATTTGGCCTATCCGGATGTTAAAATTTGTTGTGAGAACATGTAAGAACCGGGATGATATTGTCTCAATCAACAATTAGAAAGAATCACATGAGGTTGTATGAATGAGAATGTAATTCATATGATTTAGTGCAAATAAATTGGAAAATAATCTTTGAAGGGTGTAGAGTTAGAGGACTTTAAAGTGACAAGTTAAAGCCCCCAACTTGGTTTATTATTTTAGGTTGTGATACGAGATGTTAGCCCCTAGGTGGAGGGAATCGAGGGAACTCTAGAGTGAGAGCTGGTATCTTCCCTGCCTAGACGGTCTTGAGAACTATTAAAATTTTAAATTAACCAATGTTCTTTATAGCATCTCTAGTAAGGGTAAAGAATATTATTGCTTCTATTTGGCACAACACAATTTGCATACTTGTACAACAGAACTCCTATACTTATTACTGACTCATGAAAAATACTTATTACTGAATCATGAAAAAGAGAAAAATATTTTTCATTTTCTGAGCTTTTCTTTTACATAAACTCAAGTTATTTAAAAGTTGTTATTGTTTTGTCAAAATATCAAAAATATTTGAATTTAATTACTGTCAAATTATCAATAGTTTAAGTAATTCTCTTTTTGAAATAGAAGTTTGTTGTTTAAAAGTGCATATTGCGTATTTTCCCCTTGGGATTGATATTCAAGGCTTAATCAAAAAGTCCTATATTACTTAATAACGATGTGTATACTTGCATAGTATCCCAATACAAATATAAATTAAAAAGTTAAATTCTTATTTTGTTCATGATCAAGTTTTTAGTACTGTTGTAAAGTAAGGAAATATAAGTGAAAATATAATCGCATACATTGCTATACTATTGTATGTAGCAATTTCAGGATCAAGTTTTTGGCATCATTGCCGGGGAAGATTTCAAAAATCAATTGAAAGTAAATTTCTATTTTAGAAAGTCGTATTTAAACTTAAAAAAAAAGTTATAGTAATTTAATTTTTGTGTTTTATTTTATTTTATTTTATTTTATTTCATGTTTGTGTATGCGTAGTTCAGGT
>NW_018238090.1:0-211 GCF_001263595.1 Phalaenopsis equestris | reverse complement strand
ATATATCCCTCGACCTCTCCATCTCACCCTACTCTGTACCTCTCCTTCTCTTTCTATCCGTCTTTCTCTCTCACACCTTATTGCTATCACCCTCTCCTTCTCTCTCCTTTTTTGTCTCCCTCACTTTTTCATTCTCTAGAGCTCTCACTCTTGCTCATTCTATTACTTTCCCTCCTTCTCTCTATCACTCACTCTAGATTATTCCCCCTTC
>NW_018238089.1:0-5653 GCF_001263595.1 Phalaenopsis equestris | reverse complement strand
TAACACCATTACCAGTGCTTTTGATTTGGTTATTCATTGAGGTAATTTTGGTAGTGTTCCTGTCCAGTTATCACCTTGGTAATGAAAAAACCAATTTTTTTTTATATGCTACTTCTGTCTGCTACTTCTGTTGCCTTGTAGTTTTGTTGATCTGTTGGTTGGATAAACTTGGAGTGAGATGCACATTAATTTTTCAAATTTGGAAACTCTTGAACTCAAGGAAAAAAAAAATTTTCCTTGCGAGTTTTCACTCTCATTGTGATCTCAAAATTTAAAAAAATTAAATGAATTTTCATTTTGGTTGTGCGGCTGGTTATGTTTCACCTTTGTTCGTGCATTTGGTTATGTTTCCTCTTTGGCAGTGTGGCTGATTATGGTTGATATTGGTCTTTTTTATTTTTATTTTTTATAGACTCCTTAATTCTTCCCCATCTAATATTTTTTATTCTTGCTTGACTTTTGTTATAAGGTAAATATTGATCCTTTCTTGAACTTCTTACATATACCATAGCCATGGTTAAGGCTTATAGTAAGTTGGAATTGGTTATGTATTGGTGGATGTTGCTCAAATTAGAGAATTTTTATCTTTGTTGTTGTTCAGCTTTTGTGTAATCTCTCTGTTATAATTTTTTTGGGTATTTGCTTGTTTTTTAATTCCTTTTTTTTTAAGGATACAATGGTTTTTTTAGTTGATTCTTTGGATTCTGAATGCCCTCATGGATTGTGTGGGTTATTAGCTAATTTCCTTTGGCGATATATAGTTTTTTATGTTGTTTAGTTAGTAACGATTCTATCTTGAACCTTTCACACCTCTAAGTCTGATTTCATTGAAAAGTCCTACCCTTTGAAATTCCTTGAAGATAATATTTCCTGATTTTTATCGAGAGTCTTCTTAAGTGACTTTGGTCATTTAAGATGTAATTAACTATAGGGGCTTGCCCTTATAGGAAGCATGTCCGAACCTAGCATAATATAAACCATATTTAATTCTTTATATTAAATAGGGGAACTTATCGATGAATATAAAGGTTTCACAGACCAAACGGATGTCATATGTTCTTTAGTTTATTTGATCGAGCCTCATCCTCGAGTCTTGTGTTTATCCTTTAGGATAGATACAGGGTTTAAGTAAAGTGTTCTTTCAATTAAACTATGAAAAATATGGGGTCAATTTGATTTCATATTTTTCTAAAACTAAATATATATGTAAATTAAAACATCCTTCAGAAGGGGGCGACGGGATTTCGATTGCGGTGACCCCGACAAAATATATCTATGATTTTGTTGTGTCATTTGTATAAAAAATATTATTAATACAAGAAAGCTAGTTCTGTGTTGTTGTTAAACGAAGACCTTATGTTTTTGAAATGATGAATTGAGTATTTGAATGTTAAAGTTTAGAATGAAGTCAAACCCAAAAATGATCATTAAAACTAGAAAATTAGACTTTAAACATCTTATATTTTTTGTTCTCTATCATGATATAAGAAAATCGTACAATTATGGGTACATTTGAATGGCGCTATAGCACCATCCTTGTAGCTATAGCATTGAACCAAGCTATATCATCGAACCAGCCCGAGAGCAGGTTTTAGGGCTAAATCGCTAGTTGACGCCATTTTTTATTTTAATTCATCTCCTTCCTCTATTTTCTTGCATATTTGCTCCCCTAGAGCTTAAGTTTGTGCTTGATTTTCTTAGAGAAAAGACTTCAAACTCTAGATTTCATCATCTTTGGGTAAGATCTTCATCTTTGGTTTGGAAATTTTTGATTTCAGCATGGATTTCTTTCACATTGTGGGTATGATAAAAAATTTTGAAAATTTGGTGGAAATGGTGAGAAATCTATGACTGAATGATTATTTAGTCTAAAATGTGTTTGTTGGTGCCTAAAAGTCATATATTTGAGATTTATTGGAATTTTTTTAGAATTTCTAGATTTGTCATGGCTCCTAAAATGAACAGAGAAAAAGGAAAAATAGTTTTTGATGCAGATAAATTCGCTAGTATGAAAGCACAGGACTGATACAACGATCTGCAATCTAAGTAACTGATTGCAGAACTAAGTATCCTTCATCCTGGTGGAACAATTGAATAGATGATTGCAGAGCGATAGTGGGAGATTTTTTGCTATTTCACTATCGTCATTGTGATTTTTTTTGTTAGAGAATTCTATGTTAATTTGCCTGATGAATCTGATGATTTGGTTTATGTGAGAGGACAGTATGTGGATATAAGTTCTGTTCAGATCAATCACAATTATAAGTTGCATAGTGTTCCTACTTATTTCTATTTTGAGTTTCATCCTACTGAAGATGAATTGGATGAGATTATGCAATTTTTGACTGATGGTAATAGAGCATAGAAGATTAAGAATGGACTCCGGGAAAAATTTTCTTTCTAAAAGCTAAATGTTCATTCTTGTGCCTAGCATTATTTTATTTATGGTAGATTGCTTCCAACTAATCACTTTAGTGATGTAACTCGAGAAAGATACACATTAAACTATTGCATTTAGAGGAACAAACCAATTACAAACAAACCAATTGAAATTGGCTCTTTAATTTACAAGAATATGCTTATTTCTTGAAAGGGAGGAACTACTGAAGATATGAGTTATCCCGCTCTTATTACCACCATGTGTGTTGAATCTGGAGTGAAATATGAGACTTGGGAAGAAGTTTTATCATCTCATAAACCTATTGGAAAAACAAATTTGTAGATGCATGGAAAACATACCAGAGTAAGATCTAAAAGTAGAAGCTCTGATATTCCTTGCACTTCAGCTTCAACTTCAACTTCTAAACCTTCTACATCTGGTACCACTTCACTTGATGTTGTAATGGAACAATTATTTATTCAACAAGGAGATATCATAACATTACATAATCAACATAAAAGTTTAGAAGCCCATTTTTATCATAATGATGAGTATATGCAGAAAAGAGTTGATTATGATATTTCTTATAATGAGGCGATGGAGAAATTCTTAAGGGGTGACTATTCGGTAGTATTTCCTACTTGCTCCAGATTTACACCTTATAAACCTAATGATATGGAGGAGGATTTAGACTTTGGTGATGATGATAATAAAAATGATGATGAAGGTGTTGATGATGAGTAGTGTTATCTGTTTGTTTGTTGTGTTTTGTTTTCTATTTTCATGTTTAGATTTCCTGCAGTTAGTTTGCTGTTATATATTTGTTAGAGTTTTTATGTTTAAATTTGCATAAAACTGTTAAAATTAAGTTTATTGCACTATAATGTTATACTGTTTTTTAAATTTTTATCGTTTACTTCAATGTAAATGCTATAATAGTTTTTTTTTTTATTTTCTTTAGACATGCTAATTTCACTTGTCTTTATTACTTGTACCTGTACCATTCTCTTGTTTTTAAACTTTATAATTTTTCTTTCTTCTTGAACTATTATGTTGAAATTAATTAAAAATTAGAGTTTAGGAGAAGGGAGAAAATCTTTTTAAAAGAACTAAACTTTATTTATCCTCAGAGAACTATATTTTTAAAATTTAATGTAATATAACCTATGGTATGTTAGGTTAACTTAAGATAACTATATTTTAAATTTTATAAATGTTATAGAAAACTTAAGTTAAATTTTTTAATAAAAAAGGTTTAGTTCTAAAGTTAAAATATTTAGTATGAGAGGATAAAATTATGTTTTTACTATTTAATGAAAAGAAAATTATATTTTTAGAATTGTTAAGAATTTTAGAGTTTTACTTAAACAAGAAGGAATTGAGACTTTATGAAAAATCATTTTCAAAGCTAATACAATTTTGTAAAAATAAGAAAATGTGGAAAGTTTTTAACTTTAGGAAGAGGATGGAGGAGTTCAAAACCAATAAAGACTATCCAGATATAATAATCCTCACATGACATGAAATAAAAAAGAAAGGATTGAAAAAAATGCTAAAGAAAAAAAAAAAGAGAAAAGAAAAAATAAAAAAAGAAGAGCATGAATGAAAAAAATGAGAGGAGAAGTTTGAGGAGATACCTAATAAAAAATTAGCTACACTTGAATCATCTTAAGGAAAGGAGCTTAAGTACATTTTTAAATTAAGGCTTAAAGTATTATCATCCTCACTAATAAAGTCTTCATGATGTTCTTTTTACTCTAATTCTTCTCTAAAGTTTGGGGGAATGATCCACTTTAAAATTACCAATTTTTAGTGCATATTATATGATCGTTTCATGAATATTTTTAGTGACATTGCACTTTAAAGGAATGTATTTTGTATGTTTTTGGTTTCAGGTACATGGAATGGACACTAGGAGAAAATGAGAGAAAAATGAGCAAAAATGGTGTAATTTTTATGACGCCATAGCGCCTCCCCCTGGCGCTATAATGCCACATACACGTGCAGTGGGCGCTATAGTGCTTAGACTGGTGTTATAGCGCCAGAAACTTCCCTTCTAGAAGATCCATTAAATTTGACCAAATTTTGAAGGGGTGTTTCAAGCAAACTTTGGTTATTTTTAGAGATATATTAATATGAACAAAATTTTGGCAAAAAAGAGGACTTTTGGGCATCATTTGAAGGCTTTAGGAAGTTTCACTTTTGTGTTTTGTGTGACTTTAAGTGTGTTTTGTGTTGTAAGAGTAAAACTTTGGATAATTCTTCAAGGAGACTCCAGAATTTATGTTAGGGAGAAGACATAAGATACTTTGTATTTGTGTTCAAATTTTTATTTCTAAGACTTAGATTTCAATGTAAATATGGTGTAATTTGTTTTATTCTCCATGAATTTTGAGTAGTTCCATTTCTTTCTCCTTGATCTTGGAAATTAAACTTGTGGGATGAGACTGATTTAAAGATTTCTTTTTACTTTTAAAAATTGTGATGACTCTTTCACCAATTCTTCATTGACTCTACAAATTGGCCACTTGTGAGTTTAAAATTTGTTGAGAAACCTAATGACCCGGGAGAGCTATGATTTCACCCAACTATTAAGTGTCACACTTCATTCTGGGCAGAGTTGTTGTGATCACCTAAGTGATAGTGAAAATAAATAGAGAGATAAGTTTTGATGGGCGTAGAATTGATGTTTCTAAGGTGTCAAACTAGATTCTATTCCCAATTCGGTTTAGAGTTTAGATCGTAAGGGTCTCTAGTAGGTCCTATAGAGAGGGCACAGCTATAATCTGGAGGTGAGAAGCCAGAATCTACTCAGTACTACTACACAAGCTGGTGAAAAACTCTAAATTAGCCAATGTTATTTGGTAGCACTGAGACGGGGTAAAGAACAGAAATGCTCCTTTTTTGTCACAATACATCATCATATTTTTAATCATACAAATCCTACATAAATTAATATCATTGCAAAGGGAAAGTTCTTTACATATTATTCAAACTCCTTATAATTACTTTTATTAAACAATAAATCATATTGTTTCTATTTGCATTAATTTGGTCTTAACCATTGTGATCATTTCATTTTTATTTAATCAGCAATTTAAATAGAATTTGCTTCTGAGTTTTGCAAGCCAATTTAAAAGAGTCTACCTATCATCGTGGGATCGATACTGACTTTTTAAAGAAAATCGTATATTGCTTGGAACGATACGTATACTTGCATAGTACATCTAGTGTGAAGTTAATAATTTATTTTTCACATCATTTCATTTATTC
>NW_018238088.1:0-758 GCF_001263595.1 Phalaenopsis equestris | reverse complement strand
GAAAAATTTTTATGTGATACTATTTTTCATGTATGAGAACCCAACACACAAGAATTTAGGCTTTTTTTTATGTCCACAATTCTTCAGTTATAATATGGTAGACCATTCCTTTTAATGTTATTGATGGATTTAAGCCTATAGGTAAAATGCTTGTTGGTAAATCTAAAATAGACCGATATTCCGACATAATAACAATATCAATGTTTATCTAACAATTTAACGTGGTAGCTTTTTTCAACAAAATTTGAGTCATCTATAATCGTCGGTTCGTATAACTGACAGTTATTCCATTGGTAATAGCGGTGTCATACACGTCAGAAAATTGTTGCACCTATCAGTTTTTTAAAGCAGACAAAATCTCCTTTTTGCATTGTTTTATTATAACGGATAGGTTAACTGTCAGAAAAGTGTCGTACTCTATGGTTTTTTGACATATTTAAAAACTGTCGGTTTAACATCGTTTATGCGTCATTTTATTATAACCGATGGGGTCGTAAAGTATCGTGCCCTGAATTTTTGTGTGACGCACTTTAACTTGTTAGTTATGTGTTGGTTAGGGGTTGGTAAAAATGACCATCGGCTAGCCATTGGTTTTACCTACAGATAAGTTTGGAATTGTCTCAAAACTAATGATAAGCTGTCGAAAACTTGTAGCATAAAGAAAAATAAGAAAAAAACAAATTCTTTCTTTCATATTTACATTACCACACATACTTTCACAACATTTAATATACAATTTTAAGTATTTAACAAAATAA
>NW_018238087.1:0-958 GCF_001263595.1 Phalaenopsis equestris | reverse complement strand
GACTAGAACATGAAATATTAACTAATTTTGTAAATGAAAATTTGGAAGCTTTCCCTGATGAACATTATATAATATTGATGTAGTGAATATACCGTGGTATGTCGATATAGTAAATTATATTGTGAGAGATATTTTATCACCAGATGTTAAGAATCAATAATTAAAGAAATTTATTTATGATTCAAACTTCTATTTTTGGGATGACCCATTTTTATATAAACAATGTAAAGATCTAATTATTAGAAGGTGTGTGCCTTATGAAGAAACTCAACTAATAAATTAAAGATGTCATGATTCTGAATTTGGAGGACATTTTGGAACAAATAGAACTACACGTAAAATTTTGCAAGCTGGATTTTACTGGCCCACTTTTTTTAGAGATTTTAATGAATATATTAAAACATGCAATCAATGTCAGTGAGTAGGAAATATTTCTAGAAGAAATGAAATGCCTCTAATTTACAAATTGGAAGTTGAAATTTTTGATGTGTGGTGATTAAATTTTGTGGGACCATTTATGCCTTTATTTGGAAATGTATATATATCACTTGCTGTTGATTATATGTCCAAATGGATTAAAGCTATTCCTGTACATAAATGTGATGCTCGGAGTATTTAAAAATTTTTTAATAAAAATATTTTTAGAAGATATGGAATGGAGAGAGTGATTATTATGGATGGAGGATCCTATTTCAGGAATAAGAGAATCGAGAAATTGATTAAAAAATATGATATTATGCATAAATTCTTTCCTGCTTATCATCTCCAAACGAGCAGTCTAACAGAGATATCAAATTTTGAAATAAAAAAAAATTAAAAAAGTTGTAAATCCCTATAAATTGGATTGTTCTGCTAGATTAGATACTGCACTATAGACATACAAAACTGCTTACACAACTCCTGTTAGAATGTCCCCCATATATACTTACTTTTGGAAAAACATGCCACTTACCAGTAG
>NW_018238086.1:0-1184 GCF_001263595.1 Phalaenopsis equestris | reverse complement strand
TTTTAAAAAGTAAAATACACATTTTCGCATAAATTATTGACAACATAATGTTAAAAATGTAAATATCAAACTATCTTAGGGCATGTTTGCGGCGGCTTGTGCGTTTCAATATAAACAGTTTCTTATCCTGAAACGCGGCCCGCGGGCATGCCACGGGGGTCGACCCGCGGCCCGCATTTAGTGTAAAAAACTCAAACGTGGCAGATAACATTTTTTAAAACGCACAAATCAAATGGTTATGCGGCGTTTTCAAAAACGTCGCGCACCTATAAGCTGCCCCAAACGGGCCCTAAGTCATAGATTTGTAAATACATAGGATTTGTACAATAACACTTATGACCTGCTTACATCTCCATGTGATGTATATATACTTTTATGTTGGCTGCTGGTGCTTGCATGAGTAATAAAATAATTATAAAATGTTTGAAAAAACAAATTTTGGGAGAGGATAATGAGATTAGTGAGGAGAAATTTTATTCGGATATTTTATAATTTATCTTTTAAATAATTTAAATATTTTCTTAAAGTTAAACCTTTATATGACTTAATTATTAATTTAAATTATAATTTTATTTCAATCATTCAGCCAACTCATACTAACTTCATAACTCTCACATCATTTAAATGACTAATTTAATATAATTTTATTAAAATGTTGAATTTTGATTTGACCGTGAATCACACCCAAAGAATAAAATGTAAGAAATGATAGAGACACAAAAAGATGAGCGAACAATAATGAACAATAATAGGCCTTGTCTGTCTATCATATTCATAAAATGATCCCTATTTATAGGGAAGAAGATGCAAAATTATGACATTGTATTTACGCCCCTGCTTTATTATAGGTATTTTACATATATGAACATATTACTCAGTTGCTCTCTAACCCTGTCGGCTAAGCTACTACGGCTTTAGACCTGTCAAGTGACCGATTCGGACTGTTAGGTTGAGCCGATGTTGTCCGTCAGCTGAGATTGATTAGCTTCGGATCTACACGATGATTTGGTCGGCTAGGCTAATATGGCTTTAGCCCTATCATGTGACCAATTTGGTCTGTTAGGTTGAGCCGATGTTGTCGGTCAGCTGAGCTTGGTTAGCTTCGGATGTACATGATGATTTGGTCGGATAGGCTTTGCCGATCGGTTTATATAGTCTTGTTGTCAACCATCAATCCTTATACA
>NW_018238085.1:0-526 GCF_001263595.1 Phalaenopsis equestris | reverse complement strand
AATAACTGCCGAGAGGTGTTTTTAAAGTCCTAAAACTGAGTTGGACGTCCAGAAACTTCCTAATTTTAAATTTCATGGCTTCCAATTCTAGAAATACTTCAAGTTATGAAGTTTTTAATAGAAGAAAGTTTATAAGTTTTGACACGCAGAGATAATATGACAAATTCATCATGAAGAAGAAACTTATCAAAGAGAAAGGCTTTGTCAATCATGGAGTTAGTGATCCAAATTCACAGATCAAGAAAATCATTGTACAAAAGAGTTGGGAAAAGAGTTTTATGCTAACCTAAATGGAATTACCGAATGAGTTGTCTTCGTTTGAGGTAAGGTTGTACCATTTACTCCGGCTCGGATTAATGATTTGTATATGATAGAAAATGTTCCATTTTGTCATTATACAAATTTTATCCCGACGAAAGATATGATGTAAGAAGTATATAATTTTCTGACTGATGAACATGATAATTGGAAAATCAGAGATGAGGGATGCGTTAGTTTTACTGCTTCATTGTTTAACCCAATTTCA
>NW_018238084.1:0-679 GCF_001263595.1 Phalaenopsis equestris | reverse complement strand
ATTATTTATTTTTTAAAACTCTTTTTAAACTGTTATATGTACCGCTCAAGCAAGCAATAAAGGGCTTTAATGAAGTCATAGATATCAATCCCATATGGAAGTTGGAAAATCCTAAAAGTAAATTCTAGAAATTATTTTATAATCTAAAAATACAAAACCAAAAGTAAAGTGCGAAGGTTGATTTTAAAGGGGATTTGAAAATTAACAACTCAAGTGAATGCTAATTAAAGTGCATATCTAAGACTACAGAAGTTAAATTAAACTAAATCCTAAACTTTGAAAGTTAAATTACGAAAATTAAATAAAGTTTTTATTGTGACGAAAAGTTAATTAACTACTCAAGTGAATGCTAATTAAAGTGCATATCTAAGACTACAGAAGTTAAATTAAACTAAATCCTAAACTTCAAAAGTTAAATTACAAAAATTAAATAAAGTTTTTATTGTGATGAAAAGTTAAAATTTAAGAAAGCATCATTCCCCTTTATAATGAGTATATAGATTATGAAGAAATTGAAATCATTTGAAAAATTATATAAAAACTATATTGTGCTAAATAGGAGCAATTCTATTCTTTACCCTCTTCCGAGTGCTATAAAGAACATTGACTAATCCAGATTTTGGTCCCAAATTCCTTGATTAGGTTGGGAGGATACCGAATGCCACTCCAGAGCTCCCAC
>NW_018238083.1:0-8424 GCF_001263595.1 Phalaenopsis equestris | reverse complement strand
TGCCCGTAGAGCCGCAGTCATCGAACCAAACTTGTCTGACTGCAGGAGCCAGTTGACAACCACCTACTCAGTTTATTGGTGAATTAAGAGCGGTGTCCATTCAAATTCCTCCAATATGCTAGCTTCGGGTCCAGTAAGGCACAATCTTCTTCTTATTGTTGGGACAAGCTGAATTCCCCATCCATTAGAGGAGGACCCAAGGTTGAAGCGCAACTTCCAATCCTTTATTTTATTCTCCAAGCTGGGCGGTTAGAAAACGGTGGATGAACTAAATTAATTATAATTCTTTGGGTCGATCCTAAATGAAAACACATAAGCGAAGAGCTTCAATGACCATGGGATCCTCATTCGATCACAATAAACTATGTACTTCATTATAGCAGCTATGGAGTAAGCTTTGATGTCTGTCGGAATAACTCCGTAAGTATTGAAAATAGCTTGCATTTTATAACAAAATAGTAGGTGTGAATCCCTTCTAAATTCATCTTGGTAGAACACGAGCCCTTTGAATAATTTTGTCACCTATTCATATTCTCCAACGACCTCAGTTGATGTCAGAGCCAAAGATGCAGGTATCTTGCAACAGAGTCACCTCCCCTGGCGACAAAACCAACCTGAATTGCAATTTTTGTAGCATCCTAGATAAACCAGAAAGAAACAGGAAAAACCAATCAAGCATGCAATCATGCAGAAAAAGCAGTAAAACAAGTTTAAGTAAAATAATAACAAGGCTAGTGTCGTTGGATCGGTGACGTTTCTCAGAAAATAAAAAGGTAGTCGGACTACACATATCCATGTCTGGTCCTAATTCTATACATAAATGAATATTAGAATTAAGGTATGAGATACGAGCAAACAGCTTATGGTTCCCGCCAAACGGTTCCGCCTGTTTGGCACCTCGGAACTCATGCCCATACCTTATTTTTATTACAGACTATTCCTAGGATTTTAAAAAGTATATAGGAAAAAATAAAAAAGGACTCGACCTGTATGAAATTAATGTCAGTGGGTTAACCAAACAAGCATGCAACGTGTTTGTGCCATGCTGGTGAGGAAGCTAAGCAGCGCCTGCAGAAAATAGTTAGTAATAATCATTACGTTACTCTCTCTCTTTATTGTACCTATGTGCGTGCATATATATGACATAGCCCCCTGTAGAAGACCGACTTAATATACTACCATGCATATCAATACAGTCACGCACAAGCACACCAAAAAGGCACAAAAACGACGCATGGCTAAAACAAGCAAGCCATCAGAGAACAATAACTAGACTCCCCGAAAATACTACTAGCATCCTAGTGCTATCCTGACACACCATCTAACAAAAAGTGTTCTAACCAACATCTAAGTGCTCACAGTAAGTCTCCAAGTTCGTATGACTTGATGGGGTCGTCACACAGGTCTCATCCTAAAGATCGAAGGGTTTGTCACCCATGATAGATTTCAAAAGGGTTGACCTTACATATGGTCTAGCTTGCTACATGCATAATTTTAAAAATATGATGAGTTGTAATAAGTAAAATATATATTTTTTTTTGTTGGTATTAAAACAAGGATCATTAAATATGAACCCGTAACATGTAATATGATATAAGTTAGAACTTTTGGATCCTTAGCACAGTCATACTCGTGTTAATCCTGACTCTTCAATTCGCATTGTTCATCGGGATCGACCTGGTAAGCAAAGCATGTTAAGGCATCGTGACCAACACGAGACCACTCGTCTATCGAGTATGACTCGTTATCCATGCATGCATGCAAATACAAATGCAAAATCATACACAAGAGTGGTGAGGTTGAGTGTGTCATGGAGGCGATGACTCAGAAAGATGAGTGTGTCGAGGAGGCAGCGACCTGAAAGGGTAGGCGTGTTGTGGAGGTAGCGGCCCAAAAGCTGAGAGTGTCGTGGAGGCAGCAGCCCAAAGGATGGGTGTGTCATGGAGGCAGCAACCCAAGGGATGAGTATGTCGTGGAGGCAGTGGCTTGCAGGATAGGTGTATCGTGGAAGCAGCAGCCCAAAGGATGTGTATGTCGTAGAGGCAGTGACCCTAAAAGGTGGACATGATTTGGAGCCAGTGACCCAAATGATGGGTATGTCATGGAGGCAGAGACCCGAAAGGGTAGGCATGTCGTGTAGATGGATGTGTCGTCAAGGCAGGGGCCCGAAAGAGGAGGGGGGGTGGGGAGGAAGCAACCAGAGGCATGAAGGCAGTGACCCAAATGATGGGCATGTCCTGAAGTCCTTCCCCAAAGTAACGAGGAAGTTCTCCTTGTCAGAGAGTTCAGTGTAGAAGTTTCTTGGAGTTCTCCTCCCCCAACGTAGGATAACTCTCTCCTCAACGGAGAGACTGTAAGTTCAACGAAATCCTCCTTCTTCAAAGCTAGAAAGAAGCTCTCCTACCTCTTTAGGAGAGATGAAGCTCTACTCCTCCAAAGCAAGGAAGAAGCTCTCATTGTCAAAGAGTTCTCTATCAGATGCCTTCGAGAGCTCAACTCAAAAAGTCTAGTAAGAAGAAGAAGAAGAAGAAGAAGGAAAAGCACAAGAGAAGCCGATAAGAATTGATGAGGAAAAGTGGAGGAAGAAAGCTAGTTCTGCTCCCGACTCTTCTTTCTGAAGGAGATGACAAAATTCCTTCTACTCTTTGATCCCATGCTCTTTTCTTCTTCACTTAAAAAAACTAGCCAGAAAACCACGTCTCGACACCTCTGCCAAACGGGATATATGCTCCGCTCGAGGACAAACTTGACAAATTACTACATGAGAAAAAGGCTATATCCCTCCCCATTCTCATTTTCAGGTTAAGAACCAGACAAAGGATGGTGCCATGGAGTTTTGGCCACCATATTTTGGCGGAGAAAACCATCCGCTGGTTCAAAATATCGAGTTTTAAATGATGGGTGCTTGAGCGCCAAGGAGGGCAAAAAAGTGCCTAATGCTCGGTTCACGACATTTTCCTATCGGGTGCAAAAGAGGCTAAAGTAGAAGTTTTCTAGACCTCAACCAAAAGTGAGGTCAACAGTCGTAGAAGTGGAGCACTCTCTGATTGGCAACAATTCGCACAAAGAATATTGGGCGCTCAAGCGCCTAGCATCGACGCTCAAGCACCCACATGCCAAAACAATAATCAAAGTATCGCCCGGGAGGAGGTGGGTTCTTGAGTGCCCCAAGAGCAATGTGTGTCCCTTTAGGAGGAGCTAAACATAGGGTTGGGCGCTCAAGAACCCATTTTGGGCGCTTTAGCGCCCAATCGGGGCTTGGCTCTTTGCATTTTTCCCTCTTGGGTGCGCACAGCTTCATGTGAGTGGCTTTTTATGGATTTATGAACTACTGGGAACCATCCAAGAGTGAAAATAGATTCTCCAAAATTGTAGTGAGCACCAAGGATGAGTCACATGGAGCGGAAAATGTCATCTGGGGCCAAATATGGCCTAAACAGCCCATAACACCAAATTTTGCTCAGACGTTCGTTAAAGGGTTCTAACTAACCTGGAAGCTACTTGAAGCTCCATTTTACTAAAATATGACCCCATAACAACAAAATAACTATTTAAAGAGTTTCAAATTGGGGATTATAGTATCTACAGGCATCCCAGACCACCGTGTTAGTGGATCGGTCTAAACCTCGATTTTCCCATGAATGCATGTAGGAGGGTTCTGTTACTTCCCTTGACCCCAGGAAGGCTCTGAATGGATACAGAGTGATCTCTAAACACCATAATGGACATCAAACTTGTCGAAAGCTATTAATGAGTTTGTTCAATATTGGGTTCTCCCAAGTGGGGTCGAATCACCACAAACCCTGGCTCGATTCCCTAAGCACATTCCAGAAGGTCTTGAGTGGGTGTCTTGAGTTGCGGGATGTCATGGATGAGAAGTGAGTCATATTGAGTCTGTCAGATGGACACTCTACACATGTGACATCAAAAATTGACGTCAACACTCACATTCAAAGAACCAGGCACTTAGGCACCAGTCACAAAAGCCCAAGCGCACGATTTCAAAGATATAGGTGCCCAGGCATCAATCATGGACGCCCAGGCACCCGGATACAAAGAACAAGGTGCCTAAGCACCAATTTTGGGTGCCCAAATGTGTCTAAATCTAGAGATATATGTGTTGTGCCTAAGCACCAATTTTGGGTGCCCAAATGTGTCGAACCAGGTGCCCAGGTGCCAGTCATTAGTGCTCAAGCACCTGGATGAACCAGGTGCTCAGGTGCTACTCAAGAGCAACCAAGCACCTATATATAAAGAACCAGGTGCCTAAGCATCTCAATTGCATGGGTTTAGTATTGGATGCCCAGACACCCATATGCATGGGTTTACAGTTCGAACATCTCAATTGGTGTTGTTTTGTGGGCTAAGGCATAAAAGGGTTGTAATTCAAATGAGAGAATTATCTTCAGTGTTATTCTTTTGAGAAATCTACATCCTATTGTGAGTGGAGAAATTGTATGAGAGTTTGCATGAGAGTATTCTCCCTTAATTGTTGCGCTTGATACCCTGTGTATTCTATTGATACTTGGCAAAGGAAGGAGTCGGGTTGCAATTGTCGTGTTCTCTATTGAGCTATCTCATTTCTTATTTTACTAGAGGTTACTTTTCTCAGCTCGCTCTCGATATCATCACCATCTAAATCTGAAGGATAGTCTTCCAAAGCCTGGTTGGGGATAAGTCCCTTTATGTGTGCTCTGGTCCAATGTCATACTGCACAAGCCACTTTTAAGAAGCCCAATCGGGGTTAAAATCAAATTACATAATAAATTTTAAAATTATTTCAATAAGAATTAAATTATGTAATAATAATACAATAATGATATTTTCAAGAATTCAATATAACATTTTAAATAAGAACATTCTTAAATATTTTGAATATGGCTCCAGATCAAGATTTTAAGATAATATATTTTATTTTTTAAATTTTATTAGAATCTTCTTTTTGCCATCTAATCAAAATTGAAAGATCATAAATTGATTAACATATGGCTCTTTAATAATGTTATTAGTTCACCAATTCTCTGGTTCATTCCTAGATTCTGACCAATTCTAGCAAGTTCTGCATGAAGACATTTTTAAAGCTAAAGTGAACTAGCTAGAAGAAAGGTTCATAGTTGGAACAAATTGGATCGGCTAATTCGGACTAATTTTTAAAAGCAAGATCCAAAGGACCTCTTTTTGATGATGTGGTCAATATCTAATTGTTGAGTATCCTTCACAAACAATAAAAGTTGAGTAATCCACTTTCAAAACACTGAAAAATAAGTTTATGAGCTCCCTTTAAAAGTATCAAGACATCTTCTCTCCAGTGCCCTATTGATATTCTTCGCAATGAACATGACAAAATCACACCCTCAAGCTAAATTCAACATCCAACTCAATCATCAAAAAAATTAAAATTTTCCTTCAAAACATTTCATAGAAATAGAAAAGGAGGATGACTTGATTCATAAAATGCATTTCACTAAACATCATGATTGAGAAAGCTATTAAGCATGAAGAATATCTATTGATTATAATGATCTCAGTAGATCCCCTCAAAAATAAAATTTTTCTTCCATATATAAATCAAATAGCCAACACCACTTTCAGGTATCAAATTTGCAGCTTTATGGATACATATTCTAATTTTAATACATGAGAATGGAACTCCCAAAAGAAGAAGACAACCCATTCTAAAATAATAAACTATATTATTGAGTCATGTCTTCTAGATTGAAGAATTCCAATACCACTTATCTACAACACTTTATGAATAAAATTTTCGAGAACCTCATAGGATATACCATGGTGGTCTATGTTGATAATATGTTAGCCAAACGCTTCAAAAGATCTCAGTGTATCTACGATTTTACATATAGCTTAATCAAGCTAAATGAAACTAGAGGTCATTTAGGATAAGTTCTTAGGATTCACATGGCCAACCAAGGAAACAAATCCAACCCCAAAACAATATTAAGGTGCTCTAAGATGTGAAACCCCGGAGGGTGTTACGAAAGTACATCGCTTACGTGAACGAATAACACATCAAGATGTATAAGAACTTGATGTTAAACAATGAAGAGATCAAAAGTAAGTCAATGAGCTATTAAAACTAAAAATTTTCAAGCCATGTAGCCCACTCTACCAAGATTTTGAAAATAAAAAACAAGCATCAAATCAAAATAATAGGCAAATAAAACATAAATTGAAATAAAAAAATGCTTGATATCCAGTGGCATGGATATATCACAAATTATAAAACATCATTTTATACTAACAAAAATACTTTTTAACTAAGACAATCATAATTAAACATATATCATAGATCATTAAATTACGAATTGCATACCCAAAATTTCATTTGACCTTAAAGATAAGTATTAGAGAAGAGTATTCAACAGATAGCAACAGTTGATGGATCTTAAAGATAATAAATGGGAAGTACACTTATTTCAATCGCTATAAGAATATCATAATATGACCGTTTTTCGGCAATTTACCATGAATGAATGTAAATGAATTTGGTGATTTACAAATATCATAACATAAAAATAATCACAAAATATGAGCCAATATATGTGTTATGGTATGACTCATATATCATATCGGGACAGACACTGGATCGAGCGGAAGAATTTATCCAAATTGGGAAGTTACGTGGGTTGGGGTGCAGGGGCAAAGCCCCGCGGTATGGTACAGAGGTAATGTTGTAATTACATATTGTGCCTAAGGTTTACTCCTAGGGTTATAAATATGTCTGTTAGTAACCCCAGGAGGTATCTCTGATTTCTGTAAACCCTTTTCTGGATATTGAAAGGAACTCGTCGCACTGCTCCCGAGGACGTAGGCATCTTTGTCGAACCTCGTTAAATCTCTGTGTTCTTCTGGATTTGTGTCGATTACTGTTTTTCTTCGCCCTAATTTTCTCAACAAGTGTTATCAAAGTCAAGGCTCGGGGGCAAGGAAGAAATTTCGTCTACGCGAGGAAGAAGATTTGGCGGCTAGCCAGAGGAGTTCCGTGAAGGAAGTTTTGCCAACAGGCGAGATTTGCGAACGGCGGATCTTGCAGGACTCAGGTTTTCGCGCGAAGGGTAGAAGTTTCGCGTGAAGGGGTTTTTGGATCGGGGCTCTTTCGCGACGCAGGAGAAAAGCGAAAAGCGGAGGCTTCTGCGATAGGCCGAAGGATACGAAGGAGGCTTTGTGGCAGTAAGAGGAGCTCTCGCCTTCGCAGGTTCTGCTGATAAGGAGGAGCGGAGGCCGTAGCTGCCATTCCCGCACGCACAGGGAGCTCCTGATCGCGAAAGGAAAGAGGCGAAGGCCAGGAACGGAAAGGAGCAGAGGAGGAATCAAGGGAATATTCCTTATATTTGGTTCCTATATTTGGCAGAAAGGAGGCTGCAGCTTTGGAGAAATTGGAAAGGAATTATTTCTCATCTTGCAAATTGGAAATGAATTATTTCCCATAGAATAATATTCTCTCGCTGCTACAGGGAGGCGTAATTGGAGCTTTTGTCTCCAACTAAAGGAAAGTTTTAAAATTAATTGATTAAAAGTATTTAATTAAGGAAAACTTAATTAAAAAAATTAATTAAGCAAAATTCCTTGATTAAGGCAAGAATTTTTTTTTCCCTTAAAAAAAAAATTCTAAGCAAGGATTTTTGCAGAGAAATTTTTTGCAGAAAAGTTTTGTTGCAGGAATAATTTTCAGATGACATTTTCTGGTGCGAAATTCGAGGTGGTGAAGTTCGACGGAACTGGTAATTTCGGATTGTGGCAAACCAGAGTAAAAGATCTGTTGGCGCAACAGGGAATCTTGAAGGACCTGAGGGCTACGAAACCAGATGCCATAGAGGATGAAGATTGGGAAGAATTGCAACAGTGAGCGGCAGCAACGATGCGTCTATATTTGGCAGATAAGGTTATGTATCACGTGATGAATCTGAAATCTCCAGGAGAAATTTGGAAGAAATTGGAAACTCATTTTATGACAAAATCTCTGACGAACAAGTTGTATCTGAAACAAAAGTTGTATGGATTGAAGATACAAGAAGGGTCTGATCTGGCACAGCATGTTAATGGCTTCAATCAAATATGCACAGACCTGTCACGACTTGATGTGAGTATTGAGGATGAAGATCGAGCGATGATTTTGTTATGTTGGTTGCCCTTTTCCTATGAACACCTGGTGACTACTCTGACATATGGGAAAGAAATTATCAAAGTGGATGAGATTACTGCAGCGTTGTTGGCTCACAACCAGCAGAAGCAGAATGCAGGGGGAAGCTCTCACGGTGACAGTTTATATGTGAAGAGTAAGCAGGATTGTGGAAGGAAGAAAGAGAATGAGAGATCTGGAAAGCGAAATTTCAGATCAAAGTCTAGAGGAAAAAAGGAAATTTATTGCTACAAGTGCAAAGAGACAGGTCATATGAAGCGAGATTG
>NW_018238082.1:0-856 GCF_001263595.1 Phalaenopsis equestris | reverse complement strand
TCAACAACATTTGACTTGGCTGAGGTTATTTATCATGGTTTTACTCGATGATGTTAACCTGCAGAGAAGGAGCCAATGAAAGTCCATCGAGGATTTATTAACCCATTCGAGGTTGTTTGTTGGAGCATTGCTTGCTTATAAACTTGTGTGGAAGGGGTCAGGTGTAGCCCACCAAGGACTGTTAACCAATCCAGAGTTGTTTACCAGATTAGAAACTCGGTGATGTTAACCCATATGGAAGATGTTAGATCGAATCTCCCTGGGATTGATCGTGCTCCGACTAAGATACAACCAGAGCCGTGTATTTCTCGGGTCGAGAGCATGAAGTGACTCATGAATGAGTCATTACACTTTCTAAAGATATCCTTTATGTATAGGAAATTAAGTGAATAATATTTAAGGTACATTAATTGTGTATGATTTGCAATGTAATAGCATATGTGGACTACATGACTGGGGTGTTACTGATAATATTTGTGAAGATTCTTTGTATTCCAAGTCCGGGGCAAGATTTTCCCATCTGAATCCTTAGCCACAATATATGGGCCTTCCTAAAGAGATGATAGCGTTGGGGCCCATGGCCGACGGCTTCAATACTATGCAAAACCAGGTCACCGATGGAAATAGGTCAAGGCTTGACTCTCCGGTTGAATTGGCGAGCAACTCTTTGGCGGTAGGAAGCAGCTCTAAGATGAGCCACATTGCGTGTTTCTGGGAGGACATCCAAATGTTGTCAGAGTTTTTCCTCGTTGTTATCTGAGTCGAAATTCTTAACTTGCGGTTTTGAAACTCTGATATCAACTGGGATAACTGCCCAGGCTGAAACAAGAGTTATATGGAGTTTTCCCGGTTGGAG
>NW_018238081.1:0-283 GCF_001263595.1 Phalaenopsis equestris | reverse complement strand
TTGAACAGAGGGGTTCAGAAGGCCACTAAGGACTTGTCGGCATTATTTTGGGGGATAGAGCTGTCGATGCTATGTTTTGGTTGTGGGGTTGCCCGTGAGAAGCTGTCGATCACCGTAATCGAAATCCCCTTGCCCGCTTCAGAAGGACGTTGAGGTATGAAATCAAACTGACCCCATATTTTTTTTAGTTTAAAACGAAACAACACTGTACCTCAAATCCTGTATCTATCCTGAAGATAAACACAAGGATTGAGGATGAGACTCGATCAAATAAACTAAGGAA
>NW_018238080.1:0-835 GCF_001263595.1 Phalaenopsis equestris | reverse complement strand
GAGAGAATGAGAGATAATGAGGTAGAGAGAGTGAATGAAGCAGAGAAGGAGAGAAGGAGGAGGAGAAGGAAGGGAGCTATCAAAAGTGAGGGAGAGGGGGAGAGGGAGAGAGTGAAAGAGAGAACGGGAATAAAGAGATAAACTGATAGAGCGAGAGAGAAATGGGAGAAAGATACGGGGAAGGAGAGTAAGATATCACAAGTGAGAGAAGATATCAGAAGAGAAATAGAGAAAAAGGGTGAAAATAGAGAGGGAGATTTAAATTGAGGGATAAAAAGAGCTAGTGAAAGAAGGAGGGAGATCGAGAGCAGTAAAATGTGAGAGGGAGGGAGGGAGCAAGAGTGAAAGAGTGAGAGAGTGAGATAAGAGGAGTAATGAGACATAATGAGGGTGAGAGAAATAAAGAAATAATGAGAGAGTGACGTTAGGGATGAAGATATAAAAATGGAGCATGAAAGTGAATGAGAATGAGTGATTTAGAGATAGGGTGAGAGAGAATTGTGAGAGAGAGAAAAAGAGAATGAGAGATAGAGAGAGTGAGAAAGAGAGAGAAGTGAGGGATGGGAAGAGAAAGAGACAGCATGAGACTGAATGAGAATGAGGGATAAAGAGGGAGGGAGAAAAATGTTGAGAGATAGAATTGTTAGAGAGGAAGGGAGCCACAGAGAGATGTAGAGAGAAATTTTCTTTCTTCCTTCTCTCTCCTACTCTCTCTTACTCTCCCTCCCTTCCCTACCTCTAGAGAGAATCCTTGTTTATTCTCTCTCTTTCACTCACTCAATATCTATCATGGTATCGCTCTCCCTCCCTCTCTACTTTCTATCTATAAACCATG
>NW_018238079.1:0-1055 GCF_001263595.1 Phalaenopsis equestris | reverse complement strand
GAACAACTATGTCTCGACCTCGGAGTCAGACAAGCGGTTATAAGTTCAATCCTGGTCCAAGAGGAGGCAAGAAAGCAGTACTCAGTCTACTACACAAGCGAGTGTTTCATAGCCAAGTACAGCTTTAGAGTTTGATTGTTTCTACTTTCAGACTTCGATCATACTTCCAGATGCATCCAATTCGGGTTATCACGGACCATGCATTGAAGTTTGTACTCACATAACCCGAGCACTCCTACCGACTGCTAAAGTGGGTAGTAGAGCTCAATGAATTCAACATCACTACTTCCTTCAGACAGCAATCAAAGCCCAAGCGATTGTTGGCTTCTCTGTGCCAGAGGGACAAAATGAAGGAATGTCAATGATGACAGGATGTGGACTCTATATGTCGACGAGGTCTCCAAGCAGGCAACAGTAGGATTGGGTCTGGTTTGTGCAGCCTGGCCAGAGAACACTCCTACGAGTCAATCTCAATGGAATTCAAAGTCATAAACAACCAGGATGAGTACGAAGTGCTTATCGTCAAACTCCTCCTAGCTTGTGAAATAGTCAATTAGGACTTCCTATGAGGTCTAATTTCTTGTTGATTGTGAGTCAAGTTAACGGATAATTTGAAGACAGAGACAAGATGATGGCCATGTATCTCACCAAGATGAGGAAGGAAATCGAAAGATTCAGGAGCTTCTGTATCAAGCACCTCAACAAGGAAGACAATCAAGTAACTGTCATTCTCTCCAAACATGTCTGCTTGGGAGGAAACCCCAAAAAGCTTACCAAGTCGACGATCAACAAACCAGAAGCCATGGACATAAAGACCGACTGGACTAAAAGCTGGATGGATTCATTCATCTACTACCTGGAGAATGGAGAAATAGAAAGAAGTATCAAAGATCCAAGGTGTTTTAAAATTAAAGCGCCCTATACTTGTTGATCAATGGAAAGTTTTTCAGGAGGTCTGTTACTTCGGTCTACCTGAGGTGTTTGAGAGAGGACGAAGTCAAAGATGAAGTCAAAGATATACTCAAAGAGGTGCATTGGGAGAATACGACAACCAC
>NW_018238078.1:0-1598 GCF_001263595.1 Phalaenopsis equestris | reverse complement strand
TTCGATCATATAAAAGCCTGAATGTGAGGATTGGCGTCGTAGCTAGACAAACAACCTTAGAGTCCTAGGGTGAAGTTCACCAAGAGAAGTGAAACTTCAGAACCCTATCCTATGCATTGTGATGGACCTATAACCCTGCCTGTAAATGGTTACCATCTAAACCACCTAATCACATTCAAAACCATGCATGTCTGGTCTCGATGATGCAAAATATGTTAGGTAGTTCTTTATTAGGAGTTGTAGGTCTTATGACTTGAATATAAATCAAGCTGCCTGGGTATATATGATATTCATAATTTCTTAAGTCTAATGCAAACACATTTTAAAATTTCAAATTTAAATGTTTTATGTCTCACTACACTCAAATGTTAAGTTTTAATTGGTGTTGAGTGCATTGAAGCAAGTTGTGCACTGGGTTATGCAAGCCTTTGATGATGAATGCATAGAAGTTATATTAAAAAATCTTAATCAGAATGTATGAGCAGAACTCACTCTAAGAGGTAATGGTTATCACGGGTCTAACCACCCCATTTCGTGCAGTGAGTGAGGGTCAGAAGACAAAGAAAAGGAATAACATGTCATACATATGTCTACAAATCAATTTTTCATTTATTTTTCTAAATTAAAAAAGTGTTTCTACTCAATTTTATTTTTGATGTCGATCGAGATTATTTAGATGCATGGTGTTTCTATGATTTTGAATGCGATGATTTTTTTAATAGTCTCGATTATGAGTTTCTTTTTGAAAAGGTTAAGTTAAAGTGATTTGGGCTGGAGTAGAAGTTTTATTTCTTAAGTAAGGCTAGCGGTAATCCATGAATAGGCAAAAATGTAGATATCAACCTATAATTTGGACAAACCTATCGAATGGATACAAATAAACTGACATTTGTGGATGTCAACCCTAACTTATGTCAAACCCGTCAACTAACATCATTTGAACTACCGTGATGTTTTAGGTGAAGTTCATCCTTTGCTTTGTGTTTCGTTCTCTTTTAGATAGTTTAGATGTTTATAACCAGTCGATCATAACACCTCCTAACTCTAGAAAAGAAAAGAAGATTCAAAGGAAAATTATCTAGGTTACTACATCATTTCTGCAAAAGAAAAAAGAGTTAGAATACCTTAATAAAATTTAAAGTAAATCTAAGGTGGCATTTTATATGTCATCCCTACAAAACAGAGTCAGCACACTGTAATAACATGTAAAGTAAATTTCAGGTAACATTTTGTATTTTATCTCTACAAAACAAAGTTAACATAAGTGTATTTAGTATGATGAGTTGGTCGTTAATTTTGTTATTTTATCTCTACAAAAAAAAAATTCTTTAATCTACTTAGTCCAGAGAGCATAATTAACATTGAGATATTTGAAGAAGAATCCCATTTTATGTACTCTACTTGCAAACACTTACTCATTCTAGACGGCTAGCTTTACATGACTTAACTAAGTTAATTAATTCACAATTTAATAATTTTAATCCATCTTTGCTACAAAATATTCAATAAAGAAATATCATTAATTCCAATTTAAAATCAACTTATAAATGTAATAAAAAAAACAAAAACATAGAACTATAATTCTTAATTATTACTAC
>NW_018238077.1:0-225 GCF_001263595.1 Phalaenopsis equestris | reverse complement strand
AAAAATATTTATTTTTAGATTTTTTTTATTTTTAAATTTTTTTATTATTTTTTTTAATAATAATATTTTATGGTATATATATTATCTCTAAATTTCCTAATTTATCAAAACTATTTAATTCAACTGTAACCTTCCCCACGCAACGGCACCAAAAACTTCATCCAACTTTTTTGTTGCGAAAGATTGTGCAAAATTTATTTAAATATAATCAATTAATATTTAGAT